>NC_052499.1:60940239-61240239 GCF_016617805.1 Bactrocera tryoni
ATTGCCCCACTTGAATGTGTTGAGCGCTAAGGTCTTTTTGCGGTTAGTGTAAATGCATAATACGAACAAATACGCAGCATTTCGAGGCAGTCGACAAGTGCACATCTATGCACACATATGTACATACACTTGCACGTCATAAAGTGAGTTATGCGTCGCGACGCGGATGCAATTTTTGCAAAATGTAAACAAACTATAAAGAACGTTGTTGTTGTTTTGCTGGTTTTTATTTTATTTTTTTTTTCTTTTCGTAGTACAAATAGGTGTGCAACACATGTTGCAATATACATACATACATGGTTAGTTGCGAGCGTAAATGCCCATAATAAACGCATTACATTTGCACAAACACCTAAAACATACATACATACATACATATGTATGTGCATTAGGGTGAGATTAAATTTGTATAATCTTACATCACTTTGAACAAGAATAGTTTACCTAACGGTTGTTTATATTTACACATAGTAAGATATAGTATCTTCAAGTAGATACTATATCTTACTATGTGTATACAGCGTCTACTTGTACCAATTGAGATTACGTGGTTCAGACGCCGAGCTCGAGTTATAGCGAGAATCGAGAGAGAGAGAGTGACCCTTCTGGATACTGTAGCATGTTAAATTCCTACTTATCCAGAATCCACCCCGACATAAGAAATATGCATACATATGTATGTATGTCCAGTATGCAACGAGTCCCCGCATGATTTTAGTCATCTCTTTGCATGTCTAGCTAACCCTACACATCTGACACCCCTCTCCCTATGGTCCGACGCCGTCGAAACCGCACGTTTCCTGGGCATGCCGTTGGATGACCTCGATAACAACTTTCTTTAACGGCAACTAGATAACCATTACAACAATAACAAAAGATTCTTCACCAAAAACACGGTATTCTCAACAAATAAAAATTTCACTTATGTGGAAAGTTAAATCTTCGTGTGGTTCAGGAAAAGGTCGAAAATTTACTGTTTGGTGCGAATTGTGGTATGGCGGTATCAGTGCCACATGCAACATGTTTCGAGACTATAAAATTAGTTATGAATTTATTGTTCCACCTTAATAAACATACTGACATGCTTCTAAACAAAGTTCGATTTGTATTATACATACATACATATGTATGTACATATACATATAAGTACTACGCTGTTACGTAGCAGCTTTTCGCATTCTGTTGCCAATTTGCATTGTTCGTGTAAGCGTTCCTAATTGCAAGTGCTCTTGTAAGTACTTCTATTTAAAGTGCATGTTGCTTGTTTTTGTTTTTGTTTACAACACGGCGAGATAAATCAACAAATAACAAATAGCAAAAACAAATGACAACAACAGAAATTAGTCAACAAACAAAAACAAATCACTACATTTGCATATACATACATACTTATGTAAATAGCTATACACAAGTAGTTATTTTAGCCTCAAATGTTTGCCAAAGAAAAAAATGCGAATAAATTAAATAATATCTTAAAAGCCAATGAAGATAAATAAAAATGTTTCCTTACAGTTATACAATATAAGTACATCTAAATCTAATGAGAAAACCCTGCCAATAAACGATCAATTATTAAAGAACTCAGTGCTAAATGGCAACTAGGCATCCCAATCGGTGACCTGCCCGAAGAAAGTTCTGCACAGGTTATATTAAGTTTGCCACAAAGTTTGTAACAGCCGGAAGTAAACGTCGGGACCTACATACATGAATGATCAGCGTGACGAGCTGAGTCGATTTCTGTCTGCCCGTCCCTATACACGTGAAATATTTAGTTTTTGAGATATCGATCTGAAATTTTCACAGGCCATTTTCTCACTAAGAATCTAACCGAAACTCCCGATATCGCACCATTATATCATATTGTTGCTATACAAATTCCGATCTGGATCAAGGTCCAGATTTTTTATATCCTTTTATGAAAAAAATGCAGCTGAGAAGGTTATCATAGCTTCAATGCAGCCGAAGTTAATTTCTTACTAAATCTTAAACTTAACATAATGTTCTCTTCATATTAGTTTACAGCGCTAAGTCGGAGTTTAGACGTTAATAGCATTGACAGACGGCAGCGTTAAACCAGATTAATTGCATTTTTCGGGATTAATTCAGGAGTTACCACAGCTAACTCCGTTACTGAATCCAAAAATAACTCTCAAAATTTTAGGGAGTTTGTGAGATTTTCGTTGGCAACATTGTTAAAAATGGCCAATTTTCATCTATTGTGAATGAAATACAAGCAACCCTGACAGCTGTTTATCAAATTCTCAATATAATATCAATAAAACTTCTATGTTATGATGCAGTTTTAAAAATAATGTGTTGATACGTTTTTGTAATAAAAAATGGTTTGGTAAAAATTGGTCGGCTAACAACTGTAATGTTTATCTTCTATCAATTTTCATTGAAAATATTATAAAATGGACAATGAGCTGTTTATGAGAGTTTCAAACTCGCATAGCTGCCGCCTGTCACCTACAAATTTGGATCTGATTAAGTGCGCAGTTAATCCGGATTAACGCTGCCGTCTGTCAAGGCTATAAGAAACAAAATCAAATGCTCGTCTCATTAAGTCTTCAGTGTCTGACAGTCATAAGGGGGTCGTTTGCCTTTGTGGTTGGAAAAATAAAATTTTTAGACAATAGTCATCATCTTCAATCACGTTTTCTCAAAAGTATTTTTTTTAGTTGCGACACAATTCTGAAGATATTTGAAAACTTTAAATTATTTTCTAAAACATCTAGTTACGCTCGGATGCCTTTCTTTTTATTTCTTTCGAATTTTAACAATCCTTTTTAGCTAGAAAAAATATTAAAAAAAACACTTATTGTCAATTTGTCAGATTGTCATTTATTATTTTTTTTTTCATCATAAACATTAGGTAAAACAAAATGTTGTGCAATTATCATGCGTAGTTTTTTTTGCAATCCATCATCAAAAATAGGCCTGAAGTTTTAGGTAAACGACGTCTTAATCAATCTTACGATTATTTACTTGTGGCGTGGTAGCGATATGTTCAGTTTTCTGAAACAATAACTGACGACCTTCCTGAAATTCGTTTTGGAGTGATCTACAACCTCCATTGAATTCAATATACGATGGCTAAACACCGGTCTTTGATGGAGCTTCATCGTCAAAAAATGAATTAAGTTCATCTATGCACACTTGATGAGTTAATCCATGTCGAAAATTGTAAAAAATAATCACGCGAAAATGTTCACGATTTAATTCCATTTTTTGGGCGAGAAGAATATTTTAAGTTACTGTAAACAACACAAATAGCGCTCGTATGCAAAATATTTTGAGTATTCATACCATCAAAAATGTCAAACTTTACGACAAAATTGTGAGTTTCCAGATTGCAACACTAATGCTGCCAATGCGGAAATACTTATAAAAGGCAACCTTTGTACACAAATTGTTTTTCATATTATATAGTGGCTTAATTAGCTTTAAAAAGTTCCGGTTAAGATTCTATTTATTAAGGTATGAAGTCGTCTTCATTTATGTATATAAATAGATTTATTAAAATGCACTATAAATGACTTTTGAGTTCTTTGGTTCTGAGATTTGCATACGTACTTATCACATGGCGCCAATAACTATCAGTCGTATGAGAAAAAGGAAAACTTAAAAGAGTATTTAAAAAAGAAAAAAAAAATTCGCGGAAGCATGCGAATTGACCTTTGTTGATAATGATGAATGTCAGCAAAAAAAAATATGCTGCATCATTTGATAAAATATTTTATTTTGAAAAACGTTACTTAATATACATACATACATCCAATATGTGTATGTATACAAAAATATAATACCAAATTTATTTATATGTAAATAGCACATGCATTGTGCAAAATGATATGTTCTTAAATTTTAAGTATATTATCTTTATAATCACGTTTATGCATTTCTTATTTTCTTTTTGTTCACCATTTTGCAGCTCGAAGGCCTAAAACACGTTACGGATACACATCAATTTCCGGAAGATGAGGAACCAAATATACTGGGTCACGGCACACCGGTGGAAGAGAAGGCTGATCCATTAACCACAGAGAAGTTAATGAAATTGAAAACTCTATTGAATTTTGAAGATGTAAGTGGAGAGTATATTTTTAATGGAAATTAGAAAAATTTTAAGAAAGTTGTGTAAAATTAAATTATAAATTCTTAGGCTATGTTTTGGAACTTAATTTCAAGTATGTATGTATGTATATGACCACCGCGACGAAGTCTTATGAAGTCTACTTTTAAAGAATTTTTTTAATTTAGGCACGAACTCACAAAAAAATTACCACACGAAGTCTATTCATTTGCCATAAGTGTTCCATTCCCGGCAGAAAACAACACTCAAATAATTTAAGTAATGCACCCTAGTAGACAGTTCTTGGCCGGATGAAAATCTGTGTTCGCCCCTGTTACCTACATACATATGTACATATATGTCTCTTTCTCTGATATGTTACGGCCATTAAAAGTTCTACACAATAAAGTTATGGTTTTAACCGCTGCATGGCTTTTTGAACCATCATACCATTCAGTACTTAGGCGGTCCATATGAACTTGTTTTAGAAATGTATTTAAGACATTGTTCCAGTGAGCTCACAACTATCCTCAGAAGAAGTCACACGAATGAGAGTCGCCTTGTTTGAAACCTCGTTTGGTATCGAACAGCTCGGAGTGGTCCTTCCCGGTCTTGACGAAACTTTTGGTGTTGCTCAACGTCAATTTACACAGCCGTATTATTTTTGCAGGGATACCAAATTCAGACAACGCGGCGTAAAGGCAGCTCCTTTTCGTGCTGTCAAAAGCAGCTTTGAAATCGACGAAAAGGTGGTGTGTGCCGATTCTCCCTTCACGGGACTTTTTCAAAATTTGGCGCATGGTGAATATCTGGTCGGTTGTTAATTTGCCAGGTCTAAAGCCACACTGATAAGGTCCAATTAGTTTGTTGACGGTGGGTCTTAATCTTTCACACAATACGCTCTATAGAACCTTATACGCGATGTTGAGGAGGCTTATCCCACGGTAGTTGGCGCAGATTGTGGGGTCTCCCTTTTTGGGGATTGGGCAGAGCACACGAACTTCTTCATGGTCGGGCAATGGAACATCTGCTCCATCTTCATCGATTGGGGAATCGGGTTCTCCTTCTCCTGGCGTTATACTTTCACTGCCATTCAGCAGGCTGGAGAAGTGTTCCCTCCATTATTTTAGTATGCTCTGGGCATCAGTTACTAGATCACCTCTGGGGGTTCTACAAGAGTATGCTCCGGTCTTTAAACCTGGTATTAATATATAATATATGCAAAGTAAATTTCAAAGTGATCTGATCATTTGCCTCTGAGTAATCACTCAAGCAAATCTGAAAAATGTAGTTTTGGAAAAAATAAACTGATGGAACTGATAGAACCGAACGACTGCACTTTAGAAGGCTATAACTTAAAAATACTGATAGAAAATTTTAATATGTTGTTTTTAAGGGTGTAACTGATCAAAATAAAAACAAAAAAAAAACATTTTTTTTATATTTTCTTCAATTGCATACTAGCTGTACACCTTAAGCAAAAATTTCAAGAATATTTTAACTAAATATTCGTACCATAAATACATTTATTAATGCTCATTTACTCCAAAACCATGCCTAAAATCAAAGCCGCAATAAAACCCCATTAACTTATGCAAAAAACCAAACCAAATCGTTCCGATGAAGCGAAGCACAAAGTAATTCAAGGTCAGCTTATTAACATTTTATTTAGCTTGGCTTCAAAGCTGTCAACGCTCGCTCCAACCAAATGCCCAAATGCCCAAATGTAAATATCAAAACAGCCATAACAAAATGTAAAAAAACCCGCGCTATAAGTCATCAGCACTACCAATTGGAGAGAATTCAATGACCTCTAGTGTGGCGGGCGAACAGTTGCTTCTTCTGCTGCTAATAATATTTATGTATTTATACATGTATAGTATGTGTGTACGCTAATTTTTTTTGGCAGCGAATTGGCAATTTGTCGCGGTTTTCATTGTGTCCAATTATAAAGTATAATATATCTACTAGCAGCGTATTTGTATGTACGTGCATATGTATGTTTGCATACAACAGCGGCAATGCCAAAGTGTCAAATGCATTTGAAGGGAATTTAATTACAATGCATTACATGTAAAAATGCTATTGAATTTTGAAGGCAACAACCGCACTTGTTTACGTATTCATATTTAATGGTTATGGCTAACTACAAACTTATATGCATACATACATATAAACAAATGTGCATGATATTTATACATGCGTGTCATTCGAAGCATCTAATATTTCTTTAAATGATAACAATGAGACCTTCTGCTTAATACACGCATTGTGTCATATTTCGTGCATGTAACATGCATACATATGTACATACTTATGTATGTATATACAGGCAAACATATGTACAAAAATATATATATACAGAAAATAGTAAGCTTATGGGGTCATATCCACTTGCTAGCCAGGAAAAACGTGAATTCGTAAATTTTGGTTTTTGAAGAGGCCTTTTATTTAATATATAATACTTATAGGTAGATAGGAAGGTGGAGTAAATGTCTAACGACGCACCTATCCCTTTAAGAGGCCCATTGTGAAAACACCGTGACTAAAATCACCTCACTGTATTACTTATATGCTCTCTGAAACACCCGGTGGTTCTGATGAAGTTCATCAGTACAAAGAGTTATATCTGTGCAACCTTCGAAAGTCAGAAAACCCTCGGCCGATTTCCATTCCTACGACAGTCGGGACTACGTAACCAAAACGGACTATAAACTCGGCAGAATTTTCATTATGGTACACATACAAAGTTTTGCATTCGCAAAAATATGCTTTATGGTCTCCTTCTCTTCTACTTCCTGACCGCTTCCACAATAGCCAGTGCATAGTGTTCCCAGCCTGCCATTATACAGTGACCTGTTAGCATTCCTACTAGAGTACTTATGTCATTCGTTTTCGTATTTAATAGGCGGCATCTGTGGGCCAATATCTATTTATGCCACGTTTCTCTGCTTGTTGAGCAAGTTAGGGATTCACTCCACCGAGGCTCAGGTTTTTTATAACATGTTTCTTGAATAAATATCTACAAGTTGCCAGATGCATCGAAATTCCCTCCTTTTCGGAGTCTAATTGTAGGCTGGTGCATGCTCTGGGTAGTACATCTGCTTCACATTTATCAGGAATATCATCATGTCCTGGATTCCAGTGCAGGTTTATCGTGAAATAGGCTGTTAGATCGACCAAGAGATCAAATCATTATTTCACTATCTTAGTTGAAACCCTCAGAGACTTTTTTGATTTCAAAGCCGCTTGTCTAACTGTATATAAATATATTCCTTGCACACTCTTTGTTAGAACAAGAAGACTTTCTTTAATTGCGGTGATCTTCGCTTGGAAGACGCTGGAGTGGTCTGGTCATCTGGCGATTCGGGTATTCAATTTTGATGAAAAGACGGTTTGGGCCTATCCGCATACATGCCTATCTCTTTCTTGTCCATCTCACCCCTTTCCCACTCTTCTTTTGAAGGAAAGGCAATACTCGGGACCGAATTTGGGTTTGATTCTATGGCACTTCGAAAATCGGTGGTATAAGGTAGAAAAGGAAAATTGCTAACGGGAAATTACTAAAATATGTAAAATAATCGTATCGCAGGCGACTAATAGTGAGGAATAGGGAGGCTTACAGAACAAATTTGTTGACAGTAAATATAGTAGGACGTTTAGTGCGACGACTGTTTGTTTTATGACAGGAGATATCTCGTTTTGACCCATTTGCATCGCTTCCCTATCCATTCTGGAGAAAGTAGAACTAACGGCTCGGTTGTTGAGGCCAATGATATCAATTTCTTCGGAAGATGGTGCCGTTCCTATTTCGTTCGGCACCTCGAATTATTTTCGCCTTCTTACTTTAGCTCGCCTGTTCTTTGGCTACCCAGATGATACTTAGTCTGAGACCGGAAGTTTTGAGCTACTTGAGCCATATGTAAAATAATCGTTTCTGGCCTCCCAAGTGAATGGCAATAAGAGAACTTTCCTCACTTATGTGTACTTTACATGACTCCATCTTCCTTCCATCTGCCTTACCGCGTACTTATTTTCAAATAATATACCCAAAAAAGTCGATTTTTTTCGAAATTCACAAGTGGTTATAACCGCTTAAATTATGGCGGAGGGGCACTGCTTCCATTTTATAGTAATTTTAAAATAACTAAAACAATTGAATATTCTTAATATGCTATTGAATATGCTTACTCACTTTTCTTTGAAACAAATTGCAGGCACCCGATCACCTCAAATTCAATCCTTACATTCGTCGTGGCTACCGCACATTCCTATCCACAAAATTATGCCTGCAAAGCGTCTTCTGGTGGACCAACGAGACTGTAAGTGCTACGGAAATAAAAAAGTAATAACACAAATTCTAATAATCATACTTACAATTGCTTACAGATCAATATTTGGAGTCATCTCTTTGGCTGTCTGCTCTTCATATGCCTAACCATATTCGATTTCCAGTTTCTGCAAGCGCACGCGGATGTGAGCGATCAGGTGTTGGTTGTGTGTCTCTTGGTCTGTTTCTGCCTGTGCATGCTGCTATCTTCAATTTATCATATTTTCTCCTGCAAATCAGAGGAGCATTATGATTTCTTCTTGTCCGTGGACTTTTTGGGTATTTGTTTGTCACTGGTGGCGATTTACATCAGTGGCATGTACTATGCGTTTTGGTGCTTCAAGGTGAGCGCGAAAGATTGCAAATCGAAGAATTAATATTATTGAAAATTAAAATATTTTTTTTATATATTTTTTGTTCTAATTCACGCAGACACTCCGGCTCGTTTACTCAGTGATTGCGCTGTGTATGTTCGGCTTGGCGATGATGGTGCAAATTCCCAAGTTGAATGTCTCTTTGGACGCAAAAATCGCTGTGCTGGTGCTGTGGGCCGCCTACGGTATTATACCGTTAGCGCATTGGACTTATGTGATGGGTGGTCTTGACAATGAGTTGGTGCGGGTGAGTCAAAAGTCACTAAAAAATTCATTTCCTAAAAACAATTTCTAAAAAATAACAATTAAAAACAAATTATTTACACTTAACAGTTAATGGTGCCGCGCATAATTGGCATGTATGGCTGGTGTGCTGTCGCTTTTGTCATTTATGCCGCAAAAATACCGGAGCGTTGGCTTGCCGGCAAAGTGGATTATGTTGGACACTCGCACAATTGGTGGCATCTCTTCATTTTGGCCGCTTTCTATCACTGGCACAACACTGGTTAGTCTTTAAAAACGAAACATTATTCAAAATATATTATTAATTTTATTTTAATTGTTTCTCGCAGGTCTTGTCTATGCTGAGTATCGTTTGAATAACGGTTGCAGTCTTCCAACATTGACATAGATCGTTGAACCTAAACCAAAACGCGCTGTAATTTAATTATTTTCAATTTTTTTACAACGCCTAGGCATATCTGTAGAGTATGTTGTTATTACTTTGTGATTTCAGCACGTTAATCATTCAATGAGGCACCTCAGCAACGGCTAGTAAACGTACCTTTAAACATATATATACAAATATTGATATATTCATACTTTGTAGGTACTTAGTTGTAATTGCAAATCTAGTTCAGTCACTCATTATTTAGTTTTAATGCACATTTGTATATACATAATCGAAATATTTAGAAGAAGAATTTATTATTTTGTTGCGAAGACTTTGTTACTCTTTTGAAAATATGTAGTTAATAAAGTTGCATATTAAAAAGACATTACATATAAGTGAAATGTAAGCGAATACCTTTAAATTTTGAAAAATAATGAAAATTATAAAGCTTTTTTAACTATTACCATCTGATCAAATTTGTCCCGGACAGGTCCATTTAAACTGCGCGCACAAACCGAACCGATAGAAATTTTCCATTCTAGATTGGTACAACAAGTTTTTTTTGCTCTAGTGAAGTTTAATCTCCATAAATCAATTATTGTGTTGTTGCCAGCTGTTTGATAGCAATGTGAAAGGTTTGTCTGGCGATTTTTATATAAGGATAAGCATAACTGTCACCGGAATACGATGGCTGAGTGATGTCTCACGTTTGGTGTTTGGCCAAAAAGTCAGTTACAATTAGGCTAGAACGTGAGGGCGCATTATCGTGGTGAAAACTGCAAGAAATTTCTGCCCATAAAGCCATAAACATAATCATATTAAACAGCGGATCAAACCAACATTACGGGCAACACTATTTCCAATTAATGGTGCTCTACCATAACGCCATGGTCATAATCATAACTATGCCTATCAATTGAATTTTCATTATAAGTATGGCGTTATGGTAAGGTACCTCTAATTGAGCCTTAAATCAGGCCATTTATGACGCATTGCTCCACAAAATTGGCCAGACAAAACTTTCGCCAGTGCAAGAATGAATTAACTATCATTTGCACGCATAGTTATTTCTTTGTTATTATGACACGGCAAGAATGCCGTAGTGTTCTTAAATTTGTTCTCCGATTTTCGGTGGACAGCTTTTGATAGGAAAGTTCCATGACAAAAAGTTTGAAGATATGAACTCACTACCTAAAAACTTGTACAAATCACAAATACAATTTAAAAAATTTGATTCACATCAATTTTTGGCTCGTTTTAGAAACCATCGACGCAGCATTTTTCGTCTAGTTGACCACTTCCAATGTATGCTTGGCTCGAAAGCATTTGCAAATCATTTGCTGTTGTCGTAGAGGTAGAATTCTGCCGAGTTAACAGTCCTTGGCCGTATAAAACATCCGGGTCCGTTCCGGTTACGTAGACCGTCGTGGGAACGGTTTCGGTGGTTTTTACACTCGGTGGTTGACTCCATTTATAGAAATGCCTTCAAAGAGAACAAGCCGCCAGCTAGATAAGATTTATTGTGTCATCTGTCTTATTACATTGCTTCTGTTTTATTTGCACTTTCCCTGCATATTTTATAATGCACATTATATTTATAACAACAATTTAATTTAAATTATTATTTTTTAGTAAAAATTGGACTACGCTTGCAAATATCACTTCCGATTCTTACTATTTCTTCATCCGATATGAAATGCGTTTATTTTTGATATTCGCCGTATAAATATTTATTTAACGGCGTTGACATTCTTTGTTTGCTAAACGAGGTTCATGACCACGCTCATACTGCAATTATTCGTAAGAGGCAGACGCGAGTATGGTTGCGTTCGAGACTAACTTCGAATTCAACAATGGGTGTGTAGTGCAAGAAATATTACAAATAAACAGGGTGACACTAACTTTTAAATCAAACTAAAAATTTAAAATTTTAGCCGTTACGAATAAAAATTTAAATATACAATTAAGGGATTTAAAATGCGTGCGGAATCGAATATTAGATGCTCTAAAGCATTTAAGCGGGTTTGAGAGATGCCTGAAAAAAATTTTTTTTTGCTATCAACAATAAGATAATCAATTTTATTTATACGTAAATCTCCCTTTTCCTCTGATGTATAGAGAGTTAGTCCAAACAGAGCTATAAAGAGGTGATAACACTCGACGTTTGGAGCAAGAGGAGAGAGAGAATTGGTGATGATAAGTGGTATCTTGATACACTAAACAAGATAGTGGTCTGAGTCGATGTTAGGTCCTCGGAGTGTAAGCACGTCAAGGGTACTGGAGGCATGTTGTTCATCTATCACATGATGATCGATTTGGTTTCAAACTTTTCGAATCCAGCACCGAATTTGTGACTAACAAAGACCAAACTCTACAAGTGTCTCATAACTCCCGTCCTGCTATAAGTGTCGGCCTTAGGAGTGTTCAAGAGAAAGGTTTTGCGGAAGATTTATGGTCCTTTGCGCATTGGAAACAGCGAGAACCGCAGTCGATGGAACGTTGAGCAGTGCGAAATATTCGACGACATTGACTTAGTTCAGCGAATTAAGAGACAGCGGCTGCGCAGGCTAGATCATGTTGTCCGGATGGAAGAGATCGCTCCAGCTTTGATAGCTTTCGATTTAGTATCCGCCGATAGAAACAGAGGAAGACTTCCACTCCGTTTGAGAGACCAGGTGGAGAAATACCTGGCTGCCCTTGGTAACTCGAATTGGTGGCAAATAGCGAAAAGAAGAAACAATTGGCGCGCTGTTGGTAACTAGTCTATAACGCCCTTAAAGAAGAAGAAAAAGAAGAAGAAATTAAAGAGGGGTTAAGCGAGCTTTAGTCTAGTCCTAGTCCTTTATTGATACGCTATGTACAGGTGCTCCGAAAATGGTAATCACGGAGGAAAACGAAACAAAAGTTGATGATTTTCTAATATCAGATAGAAGTTGCGCGAGATAGCTAAGATAGTAGTAATTTTAAAAGATTTCTAAGGTAATATTATTCAATACGGAGTTAGGAAGCTAAGGCTTTATACTACAAAAACTTCTCAGACATTTTTATTCCTTGAATTCTTGAGCACCCGTCAAAGTTGCACACCAGGAGAGAGTAAATAAGCAATACTAAATAGTTTTTCTTCGATAAAGGCAAAATCCAGATATCTGAAATGATAATAATCCTTATGGTCCTGGTGCTGTAGGAGGAGTCAATCATGCGCAATTTTGGTTTCGTCGATTCGGTTTCGGTAATTTGGTCGTTAAAGATGCATTACTATCAGGAAGGCCGATTGTTGAAAATAACGAAAAAATAACGGTAATCGAGTCCGACCATTAGGAAAGGACTGTTTCGATTGCCCAGGAGCTAAGTGTTTCATAAAAAACCCTTTGGCACCATTTAAAAAATACTGAATATAAAAGCTCGATGGGTGCTACAACAGTTAATGTAAAAAAATCTCATGAACCGACTTCGATTTGTTAATCGTTGCTGAATCGCAACAAACTTGATCCATTTCCAATATAATATTGGTAAGGCATCATCTACTATGGGTTGCTATCCTCGGACTTGTACTGTTAACAATTGAATCATCTAAAGAAAGCTATGGCTCAAAAGTGGCAGCGTTGGCCAATAGGAGAGGAGTTATGTTTCAACAGGACAACGTCAGCTCATACACATCGCTAGTGGCTAGAGGCCTTTGGGTGCTTTATTGGGAGGTTCCTTTTCATTCACATTATAATTTCGAACTTGGATCAAGTGATTACTATTAGTTCCTGTCTTAGGCGAAGGATTCTGCTGGTGGAAAATCCACCTCAAAAAAAGCCAGTTTGTATACAGGAAGAACAAAATTAACTTCAAAACGCCAACAAGTTATCGAACAGAACGATTATTACCTACTGATCTAACTATTGGTAAAAGAAAATATAGCAGCTGTAGCTGAGAGTGTCCACGAAGACTTGGAGAGTCGATTCGAGGCCGTTTGCAACAACTCGGACTGACGTATGGAACGATTTGTTGCATTTTACGTCGTGATCTTAATTTGAAATCGTACAAAATGCAGCTTGTGTAAGAACTGAAACCGTTCGACTTTCTCAAGCTTCATCTCGCTTCACTTCAGACCTTGGAGCAAAGCATCACGCGTTACATTCGCCTGTTTCCAGTTGAAATGCTCGAACGAGTTATCGAAAATTGGACTCAATGGATGTATAATCTCAGACGTAGCCGGGACCAAGATCTGAAAGAGATAATCTTCAAAAAATAAATGCCAAAGAATGTTCTTTCGAATGGTAATAAAAATTTCCTATTAAATTTATTTTAAAGTTTCTGTGATTTCTTCATAAAAAAAACAGGGAACATCGTAATTGATCACCCTTTATATTAAGAGAAAACCGTAAACAATGTTTGTTAAATGTCCTTCACAAACACTCTCAACTATTTATTCTCGCCATTTACATCAAATATTAAAAATTCTTCACACATACTAGCAGCAACAAGAAAATACTAAATTATTAGCTCGAAGCGTCTGCAACTCAACCCTTTCTACGCGCGCTTGCCAATACATACATACAAACAAAGAAATGTATGAGCATGAGCATGAGTACCAGTTACCAGTTTACATTCTATGCACGTAAGCGCTCACACCCAGCGTTTCCCCACCCAACTCGCGCTGCAAAAATGCACAAACCTACTACTTGGAGTTGGAGCTTGAAGTATCCTTTCACTAACTTTTCAATTCCTAATTATAATTAGTGAATCGGTTGTGTTCATAAATATTAAAAAGCCTTGACTGCCAGCTGGACTGTCAACCTCGCGCCACCGCCACACAGTCGAAATTCATTGTCAACAACTCGCTGACTGTGCTTGTTGTTCTTGTTGCGCGTTGTTGTTGTTAGCCGCACAGCGACATTGCGTGAATAATTAACTGAGTTGTTGCAAACATTTCGCCACGCTGCCAGAGTAGCTATGCTCATGCAGAGCTTTGTATGTTCTACTATGATGTGAAGATGTGCCAGTGCTGCCGTACTTGCAAATTCCTTTTTTTTCAAAGACGCAAACTTATATTTTCGAAAAGTTTTGTGCGTTTTCTGAATGCGAGCGACCGAAATGCCACTGTCAAGCATTTAAAATTTGTGTTTATACAAATGTATATTTATTATATGTGTATATATGTACAAACATATGTATATGTATGTAAGTATGTATATCTGTATGTATGTGTGCATATCAGGCTGTATGTATATATGTATGTATATATCAGCAAAACCACCCATAAATCGTTGGCTGTCAGTTCCTCCGCCCCACTCCTCCTCCCACCTAACTTACAAAAACGCCATTTTGTTTTCTCGCATCCTTTTTATCGTGTAACTGTGTATGTAAATGTCAGCAACAACAACAAAAGCAAAGCGTCTAAACATTGCGCCAATGAAACGTACGTTCACGTAACTTATGAATTTGTGCATTTTAAATGTAATTTGTGCGAGGCATAACTAATTATGCATGAGTAAACGAACAAACCTATTAGTTGAATTCACTCATACTTATTGTATGTATGTAAGTATAGGTGTTTGTATACAAACAGGAGTTATTAAACATTTAAGGCGGCATTTTAAAGATGCCGTTAGATGAATTTATGATTTATGAATTTGATTATTACGAATACCATTGTATTTGTAACGCTTAGAACATTTAATAATACGCACACATAAACATATGTACATGTACGTATAATAAGTATAAAGGGTGATCCTTTTAGTGGTTGCCTATTTCTTAAAAGAAAAACCCCATAAACTTCAAGTTTAATGGAGACTGTTTATTATCATTCGAAAGAGTATTTTTTGGTATTTGTTTTTTGAGGCTTATCTCTTTCAACAACTACTACTACTACTATTCGATGACTCGTTCGAAAATTTCGACTGATAACTGGCGAATGACACAGCGATGGTAAAGGTAACGGTGTGATATCACACGATCTTGGTGGCCAATCGACCGGCTCAAAACATTAAGTTATCTGCTCGACGAAGTGTTCTCTCAATAAATCCATTGATTGATGCGACGTGTGGGAAGTGGCACAGTGTTGTTGAAACCAAATATCGCAGAAGCCACAAGATTCAATTATAGGCAACAAATAGTCCGTTATAATGGCGCAATAACGATCACCATTGACAGTTACGTTTTCACCGGCATAATTTTTGAAGAAATATGGACCGATGATTTCACCGGCACACAAATCAAACCAAACCGTTTTTTTCTGGATGAAATGGCAGCTCATGAATCCCTTTAGGTTGCTCTTCGTCAAGAATGCGGCCATTTTGCTTGTTTACGTACCCATTGAGCCAAAAATGAGCCTCATCGCTTAACAAAATTTGGTTTGAAAACGTCGGATCTTTTAAGAACTTTTCAAGAGCCTGTAGAGCGAAGCTATGTCGCATGGGAAGTTCTTCCACAAGCTGTATTTTCTACCTTTTCAATTTTAGATCTCGGCGTAAAATGCGTTAAGTCGTTCTATACGTCAGTTCTAGTTGCTGCGAACGGTGAAGAATCGACACTCCACGGTCTTCGTGTCCACTCTCAGCTACGGCTGCTATATTTTCTTCACTGCGTGCTGGACGTGGTCTCTTCTGATGAATATTTTTCAATAATGAATGCTGAGCGTCAAGTTGGATGATGGTGTTGCGAATAGTACGCTCAGTAGGCCATAAGGTGAGCGAAGCCCGCGAAACACATTCTTTACAGAACGTGAGTTTTCTTATTAAAATTGAACGATTTCTAAACGTTATTCAAGCTGATGTCATTCCAAGATGAAATGCCTGATCGGGGGCTAGGGCAAGATTTCACTCAATTTGATGTATATGTTTGGAAAAGAATTTTTAGAGATATACAAGTATATCCACTAAACTTAGAAAACGGACCCACGACCATATTTTTAAATTTTTAACCCACAGATGTTATTTGCTACTGCGATCCCCTGAACAAAATTACAGTTTTATTTTATAATTTAGTGCTAGGTTGTGGTACTTTACAAGTTTTTGTTTAATGTCCGTTTGTGGGCGTGGCAGTGGTCCGATTGCAATGGATCTACGATTTCGTCCTTTATTTTTTGCCAAGGAACATATGTACCAGGTTTGATTACGATCCCAGTTTTTACTGAAGTTACAGCTTCCACAGAAGGACAGATAGACGGACAGACAGACAGTCACTCGGAATTCAACCCTTCTCATCTTTCTAATCATTTATATATGTATGTATTAGGTTGTCAAATATCTGCCTTGCGCCTTTTTGTCTTTTGAATTTCGCGGCTATGTATAAAAAGGTACAGAGCTCGTATCTGGCAATATTATACATTTTTGAAAGGATAACATTTCACCATGGATAAGACAGCCGGCGGAAGACCTGTGACGACGAATACCGATCAAATCATGGCAAAACATCGAGTTAGACCGGCATGTGGCATCTCGTGACATCGCCCAGAAGATGGGAGTTAGTCACCAAATCTTTTTAAACTATCAGCAGAAGGCTGGATACATAAAAAAGCTTAATGTTTGGGTGCCGCATGATTTGACGCAAAAAACCTTCTGGACCGAATCAACGCCTGAGATATGCTACTGAAACGGAACGAACTCGACCCATTTTTGTAGCGGATGGTAACTGGCGACGAAAAATGGATCACATATGACAATATCAAGCGAAAACGGTCGTGGTCGAAGGCCGGTGAATCGTTCCAAACAGTGGCCAAGCCGGGATTGACGGCCAGGAAGGTTTTGCGGTGTGTTCGGTGGGATTGGAAGGGAATAATCCACTATGAGCTGCTCCCATATGGCCAGACGCCTAATTCTACCATCTACTGCGAACAATTGGACCGCTTGAAGCAGGCGATCGACCAGAAGCGTCCAGAATTTGCCAACAGGAAGGGTGCAGTGTTCCACCAGCACAACGCCAGACCACATACTTCGTAGATGACTCGTCAGAAGTTACGGGAGCTCGGCTCCACTATATAGCACGGACGTAGCGCCAAGTGACTACCACCTGTTCTTGTCCATGGCGAACGCCCTTGTTGGTGTAAAGTTGAACTCGAAAGAGGCTTGTGAAGAGTGGCTGTCCGAGTTCTTCGCAAATCATAAAAGCCACGAGGGATGTATTATGAAGTTGCGGTCTAGATGGAAACAGATTATCGAACGAAACGGCGCACTGTAACACTTTTTATAAAGCATTGAATAAAGAGCAAAAACAGCGGAAGGGACATATTTGACAACCTAATATACAAGATATGTATGTAGGTAACCCGTTAGCTGAACCAAACTTTTGTATTCTGTAGCAACATGTTGCTTGAGTATAAAAAGAGATCACAGAATAATGCAGTTCGTGTATCTGATGACCAAAAGCGATTAATTAATTAACATTTCAATTACTTCAAATAATTTATAATAGTAGAGTCCTGTAAATATGTAAGGGTTAAACACCTCCTTAGCTTTCATTATAGCTAGGGCTTAAGTAACGTGTATGTCTTGAACTCACTAAGGAATCACGATCTCTAACTAGCTGACTTCAAATTTTACGAGAAGATATTTTCTCCTTATTATTAATGAACAAGAAAAATTGAATTCACGGTGTGTATTTAGTAATCACAAGAAAGCAATTGTTGAAACTAAAGCGTCACTCTAATTTCACGCCACACGCGCTTCGTTCGGGCACTTGGACTTAAGCCTAGTAACAACAAAATTGACACGCTCAATTGTGTCGTATAAAATATGATGATGGCCATGCCAACGGTGCGCAGAACGCTGCCGTCTAAATTTGTTTTCGTTTTCATTAATTTCGCTTTTTTGTGTATTTTCTTTTTCATATTTAAATTTCAATTCGAACCAAAATGAAGCGTAAGAGAAAGCAAATAGACACAGAGTTGCATCATTACATTCCTGATTTGTTTACGTATTAATGCGACAAACGAAGCGAGACGGTGGCGGAAGAGGAAGAGTGTGAACAATGTTGATGTGGAGAGCAGAAAATAGCAGGAGGATGTACATATGTATGTATGTAGGCGTGTATGAATGTGTTGCGAGAGTACGTGCCATTTTGAAAGTGATTTTAGAAATATGGGACACGCTCGAAAATATCGTATTTGACTAAAGAAAATTTTCGAAATTATTAAATGAAGAGTCTTTAAATTGCATTTTTTCCTAAAACAAATAATAAATAAAGCTTTGAGTTTTGATTGGTACATAGTTGAGGTTGCAATTCCGTTAGCTGCTCTTGTGCTCTTTCTATTTTGTATGTAGTTGGGTTGGGTGGCAAACAAATTAAAACGAAGGATTCCGTTTTCTATTTCATTTCATAATGGAATTGCGTGCGCACAAAAAAAAAAGAAAAACAACAGCAACAAACATCCCCTCAGTGTTGGACGCCATATTGCGCTTGAGTGGAAATATTTATAAACTGCTCACTCCACAGCTTGCCACACTCTTTACCTCAGCCAACACTCAAGCTATTTCATTTCTTTGCTACCGTTATTTCACTTGATTTTTTTTTGCTGTTTTTTTTGGTCCACAATAACTTATTATGGCAAACTGAATCAAATTAGGTACAACGTTGACTTCACTGACACCTACAAATATGCAACACACACACACATGCATGCTCATATATGCGCAAAAACATACTCTAATTATATATACATATATATGTGTATATATATCTATATATGTATATATGTATATGTACATATATTGATGTACAAACATATTCATATGTCTCTATCACTTCTAAACTGTGCAGCGCTCCATTTGCTCTTCCTCTGTATCAAAACGCGCTGCTTGTCTTAGAAAACAAAAAAATGAACACGCGCTCCCACCACTGCACACTCACCCACACCACTCGCCGACAGTTGTTTTATGGAGAAAGTAGACAGAAAAAAACCGTCATCGCACAAAAGTCACGAACTGTAAAGTCAAAACGGAAATGCCTGCATGGTCCGTCTGTTGCACGACAGGATGGCGGAATGGTTGGGTGCAAGCAACTAAGTCACCGGGATTATAGTAAAAAGTCCAATCAAGGGCAAATGTTTTGAATATAATCGAAATTGAAAATATATATAAACTACTGCTGCCACTACAACCACAGGCACACATACATACATACATACTGCTGCACATACGCACACATTTATCATATTAATAATAATGGCTTTTTGTATGATTTTCTAAACAGAGTTGTCATCACTGATTTTGTTTTTGTTTTCACGCAATGAGTGATCGGTTTATAGTATAGTGGACAGCATTGTTTTTATTTTCCTCAATATTCATATCTTATATAGAATTATTATTATGTTTCTGTTTACCTCATCTAAAGCTTGTAACATACATATATGGCATCATTAGCATTTTGAACATGACACTTTTTTGAGTTGCGCAGAGTTTGAGAACCTATTAATCCTTAAGGGGTCAGTAGAGTAATCTGGCCTGTTTTTTTGACATTTTTCTTCATAGAAATTTCTGTTCTAAAATAGAACTTTTTCACATATTATGAGGTACAAGTATATCGTGGAGTGTATAAACAAATTTTTTCGGAATTTTTTGATGACATCTGTCGGAGAAATGGCTGGGTGAATGAGATGCGTTTTTTCACTGGCGGATAAGATTTCTCATGTTTGGGTTATCTGAAACAATTTATTCTGAGCGTTCCGAACGTCGAGCGGTATTATTATTTTTGGGCCTTTTTTGAAACCTTCCAATGGTAAAGTGGGTTTCTAAATTAATTGTAAGGGTATAAGGGTACGGAAAAAAAAAAAAAAAAAATGTTTGAAAACAGATTACCCTACTGACCCCTTAAACGCCGGGCCGTATACGAAACACAATTAAGTCCTTGGCAACAGATGGTGACCACAGAAAAAACAGGTTTTACCTTTGTAATTTTCTAGTGGGATTACAATAGGATAGGATTCATTTGAAAAAAAATCAGTTGACAAAAGGCGAAAAGTGAAATATGTATATGTAGGCCATATAAGTCTGATGTAAAGTAAGAATAAGTAAAGAAAGCTAGTATTTTATCCGAACACTGAAGTGACGAAAAGAAAAAGTTTATACAATCTTTGGATTACGTTTTATGTTCTAGGATCATGTTTTATAAAAAAATTTTAAATTATAGCAAATTTCTTCAATATTTTCACTCATTTTTGAACAGCTGTAACTTTTTTACAAATTCCCCGAATTTAATTTTGGTTAAATGAAGGTTAAAATCTCACCTTTCTAACACTATATGGTATGACAAAAAGTGATTGGTAGCACTGGAGATATACGACTGCAACGATATCTATTGACAAAATACGACTTTTTCGTCTACCCATTATAACGGATTTTTCAATAAGAGAACTTCATTATTGCTATGAGAGTACATTTGATGCCATTATGTAGATGTTCAAACGCTGAAACTAATTTTAATTTTTTATCACGTTCACCAAACTTGGTTTTCAAGAAATCGATTGTGACATTCGCTGTGTGGCTTGTGGCGCCGTCCTTTTGGAACCACATATTATCCAAGCCCATATCATCCAATTTGGGCCAAAAATATTCGGTTATCATTGAGCGGTAACGATTCCCATTCACAGTAACGTGTCGGTCTTGATTATCACAGAAGGAGTACGTATATTTTAATAAATTCGACTTGTTGTTCGATCATATATCTTTTCATAATGAAATGGCAAATCTTACTGAAAAGAGGGAAAAAATATGGAGTCGTTTGCTATCCCTATCAGTCTACTTTTGTAGCGTTCTTATTGAAAATCTCGTTAATTTCTTTCCTTGAGCTCCTATACATGTACCTACCAGAAAAGGAAGATTTTCAAACTTCCTTCATTTTATTCAGAAAAAACAACGGTTTGGTGTGGTTTTTGAGGCGATGGAGTCATCATTTCATATTTCTTCAAAAATGGTGCCGGTGAGAACGTAACCGTCAATGGCGACCGTTATCGCGCCATGATAACCGTTCCCAATCATCAATTTCAGTCATCAAATAACTGAAATTGAAGTTTGGGATCTCGGCGACTTTTGGTTTCAATAAAACGCATCAATCAATAGATTTATTGAGAGAAATCTTCGGTGAGCAGTCGAATGACCACCAAAATCGTGTGATATCACCACCGTTAGATGTTTTCCTCTGGAGGATTTGTGATAACTTCGAAGTCGTAGATAATTTCGTCTATCTTGGAACCACTATTAACACCAACAACAATGCCAACAGGTGCTACCTTGGACTGAGTGGGCAATTGGGGAGTAAAGTCCTCTCTCGACGAATAAAGACCAAACTCTATAAGTTACTCACTATTCCCGTCCTTCTATAGGGTGCAGAGGAATGGACGATGACAACATCTCATGAGTGGAATACTATAGCGAATACCGCAGTCGATGGAACGATGAGCTATATGAGATAAACGACGACATTGACATAGTTCAGCGAATTAAGAGACAGCGGCTGCGGAAAGTATTCGAGGCAATACCCGCCGGGGGAAGTAGAGGAAGAGGAAGACCACCACTCCATTGGATAGACCAAATGGAGAAGGACCTGGCTACACTTGAAATCTGCAATCCATCCATCTGAGACGTAGCCGTGGCCAACATTTGGAAGAGATAATATTTAAAAAGTTGAATGTAAACAAATAATTATCAGAGGCTAAACGTAATTTTTACGCATATCAAAAATATGTATTTCACTATAAAGTCTTATGATCAATAAGCAAATAAATCGGCACTTTCTAATGTGGATAATTACTTCGCTAAATGTCGTTAATTTACTTCTACATTGCACGAATATCTGTTGTTGTAAAAAAAATAGAAATAATAAAATAAATAATTCATCAATTAGTACGTCTCGCCGCTATGCTTAGCCACTTTAAGCGATTTAAGTAGAGGGGATATTTTTAGAGCCCTCAAACTGTCCGTCCCAGCAAGTAAATCCCACTCACATGTTGTTGCCCGCGGAATATTAACGAAAGAACAGCCGAACACACATACAAATACACAAACAGTGAAATTGCTCTACGCGCCTGACTGAGTGACGTGCAACGTAGCCGCGTAGCGCTCGTAAAGGCGTTGGCGTATTGTTGCTGGCCGGCCGACTGGGTGCTTTGTTGATGACGCTGACGAATGCAGCGAGCGACAGCAATGAACCCATAAGTCAAACTAACAAACGCAACGCTATCATTTCTCCCACTTTGCCACTTTGCCACAACTAAAAAGGCACTTTCAGTTTCTGGGTGGATTAACTACTTTTATCCCTCAAAGCAAAAAACAACAACAACTCGAAATAAATACGAGTATAAAAAAATAGAAAAACTGTGGCAAACTCATAGTGGCAACAACAACAACAAAACTAATGCGTGCATGCAACAAACAACAAATGAGCGCGCCAAAGCATGTTGGCCTCCAGTTTGCCGTTATTTGATGTGTTGCCTTATTACTCGAATCCCTCGGCTGTCTGCCACCGGGCGCGCTACACTTTTAGCAGTTTACGTGCGTGTGTATGTGTTTGTGCGTGTGCATTTAGCACTGGATATGTTAGGTGCGCTTTCTGGAGCTCTGTGCCGTCTGTTTGTCCCAGCTGTATGTGCGTGTGTGTGTGTTGACTGCTCTGTTTCATTTCAATTCCGGACAGCTCCTCCTGACAAACGACACTGCCTCGGCTCTTGTTGTTGTTGTGCTGTTTTATTTCGTATGAAAATCAAAAATTAAAACAACCTGGGCGGGATTAAGTGAGATTAGAAGGAAACGAAGCTAATTTTATAGCACGCGAGCGAGCGAGTGTGGGCAGGCATAAGCGAGTGCCCAAGAAATATCTACAAACACATATAACTAGATACAAAAACGAACGGTATGAGAAGAAACACATGAACGCGCCCCAAATACAACCTCAAATGATCGGAGGCTCCTCATGCTCGGCTCCACACACACATTCGGTTGATGATTGGCGTCAAGCGGTATTGAATGAACGGGGTTTCTTCGTGTTATTTTTAATTAGATATTTTCCAGCAGCAAGAAAAGAAATAAAATAACTGTAAATTTTCTATATACATAATGCCACGCAAATGTTTCGCTTTGCTTTCGCTGCAAGAATTTGTTGCACGCTTTGCGCCGAGTGGGCGTTGAATTGGCTGCTGAACGCTGGCTGAGCTGTGGGCGGCGGATTTCAATTTTGAAATGCACATTTCATGTTACCGTTATTCGTTAGTCGTTTTTTCCTCTTTTCAAGAGCGCATTTAATCAAATCAGCCAAAGTGCCAGCAAATGGCAATTACTGCGCAGTTTTATTTGAAAATCTCATTTTTTCGCATTTCCTTTTTGGTAGCTGAATTTTTATTACATCTCTTCCATTTTGATCCGCGCACATTAAATTTTATTGCTGTGGACTTTATCATTAAAATTTTATTTCATGTGTAGATATGTACATACCGATGTAAATACATATTACTTGTACATATGTATGTTGTGTAAGTATATAAAGAAAGTAAATCATTATATACATAAATACATACTTACGCGTTCCTATAAAAATCGGTGTATTAGTTAAATGGGGTCAAGTTTGATATAAAGTTCAGTGGATGTTCTGAACCCTTTTCAACTAGAAAACTTTTAAGAGAACTTCTCGGGAACCCACACAAAGTTTTTATATAGTTTTCTTTCGCAAGTTATTGTCAGAGTCGAATTTCTCGGAATCCTAGTACAATCCTTACATTAAAGCTTTCAATGTGAGTAACCGGAAATTGAAAATAAAACGCAAACTATTTAATTATTAATCAATATCCCCAGTAATCCCCACTAGATGTAATACACTAATGCCAACGAAGTCCTCGAAGCACTTTTCATAAGCACTTTTTAAGATGACCTTCAGCGGATATTGTTTTATCTCTTCGATTGACTGAAAATGGGCTCCACGGAGCAGCAATTGTAGTTTGGGAAACAAGAAAAAATCACACGGAGCCTTATTGCTGACCTGTCCTTCCGGAGCAAATTCAAGACGCACCAAACCACGAATATCGAAAAAAAACCATGGGCATCACCCTGACTTTTGAGCGGCTTTGGCGTGATTTTTTTTGGTTTTGCCTCCTTTTTTCGCTCCATTCCGATGACTGTAAACTTGTTTGCATGTCAAACTCATAAAGCGATGTCTCATCGGCAGTTATAATGCTCTGCATGAATGTGGGATCGGAATTCGCACGATCAAGCATGTCTAAATAAAATTCAACTTTCTCGGGACTAGTCGAGCAAGAAATCGTTTCATAGCCAAAATATCCACTAAAATCTTTCGAACGGACTCGAGCTCTCTTGCCATCTCTCTAACATTTGCCGGACAAATTTCAAGCACCATATCCTTTACTTTGTTTTTACCATTTTTATCAGTTAAAGAGGTTGAAGGTCGTCCAGAATGAGGCATGTCTTCAACGAACTTTTTTTTTTTTTTGATAAAACTGATTCACCGTAAGTCGAAATTTGAGGTACCGACTTAAGTAGCTGTTGTAAACAAACTGTTTGATAGATAGCGCTGAGGATGGAGTCATGTGTAGAAGTTCACGCAAGTGAGGAAAGTTCTCTGATCGCCATTCACTTGGGAGTGGCCAGAAACGATTCTTTACACATGGCTCAAGCAGTCTTTGACCAAGTATCCTCTGGGTAGCCTAAGAACATCCGTTTGAAGGCGAGCTAAAGTGAGAAGGCGAAATATCCCCTACATAGGGTTGTGCGCTGGGTTTGGGACCCGCCACGTAAAAAACCCCCCAATGAAAAAGAAAACACAGCCTCGGATGAGAGACCCCCCTTTTGATGACGACCATGGCAAACGGAATAAGGACTACGATTTGAGGGCATGCACCTGGAATGTCCGGACCCTTAATTGGGAAGGTGCCGCTGCCCAGCTGGTTGATGTCCTCGCAAAAATAAAGGCTGACATCACTGCCGTCCAAGAAATGCGATGGACGGGACAAGGACAGAGACGAGTAGGTCCTTGTGACATTTACTACAGTGGCCATATAAAGGAGCGCAAGTTTGGTGTTGATTCGTGGTGGGAGAGAGACTCGTCGCCGAGTACTATCATTCACTCCGGTGAATGAACGTCTAGCCACAATCCGCATCAAAGCGAGGTTCTTCAACATATCGCTGATTTGCGCCCACGCCCCGACGGAAGAGAAGGACGATGTGACCAAAGATGCTCTTCTATGAGCGCTTGGAGCGCGCTTATGAGAGCTGCCCCGCCACGATGTCAAAATCGTGCTTGGCGACTTTAACGCCAGGGTGGGCAAAGAAGGTATATTTGGCACTACGGTCGGTAAATTCAGCCTCCACGACGAAACATCCCCAAATGGGTTGAGGCTGATTGACTTCTGCCGGGGCCCGGAAATATGGTTATCTGTAGTACTAGATTCCAGCATAAGAAGATTCATCAAGCTACCTGGCTGTCTCCGGATCGAAAACTACCAACCAGATCGATCATGTTGTGATAGATGGAAGACACGTCTCCAGTGTTTTAGATGTGCGTGCGCTCCGAGGTCCTAACATCGACTCGGACCACTATCTTGTTGCAGCTAAGATTCGCACTCGCCTCTGTGCAGCAAAAAACGCACGCCAACAAACACAAGGAAGGTTCCACGTCGAAAAGCTGCAATCACAACAGACTGCCGAACGATTTTCTACTCGGCTTGCACTCCTGCTCTCTGAGAGCACTCCTCAACAACTCGGTATAAGGGAACTGTGGGACTTCATTTCAAATTCCTTACGTACAGCTGCAACCGAAACCATTGGTTTTCGGAAAGTGCAAAAGAACAGCTGGTACGACGAGGAGTGCCGTGTCGCAGCGGAGAGAAAACAGGCTGCCTACCTTCGCAACGTTACGATCGACCACAACACGTGCGGGATGGGATAGATACCGAGAGTTGAAGAGGGAAGCGAGACGCATTTGCAGACAGAAGAAGAAAGAGGCTGAAATGCGTGAGTACGAAGAGCTTGATAAGCTGGCCGACAGGGGTAATGCTCGAAAATTCTACGAAAAATGCGGCTTACAGAAGGTTTCAAGACCGGAGCATACTCTTGTAGAACCCCCAAAGGTGATCTAGTCACCGATGCCCAGAGCATACTTAAATTATGGAGGGAACACTTCTCCAGCCTGCTGAATGGCAGTGAACGCACAACACCAGGAGAAGGAGAACCCGATTCCCAATCGATGACGATGGAGCAGACGTTCCATTACCCGACCATGAAGAAGTTCGAATAGCAATTGCCCGCCTCAAGAACAACAAAGCGGCAGGGGACGACGGACTACCGGCCGAGCTATTCAAACACGGCGGCGAAGAACTAATAGGGAGCATGCACCAGCTTCTTTGTAAAATATGGTCGGACGAGAGCATGCCCAACGATTGGAATTTAAGTGTGCTATGCCAAATCCATAAAAAAGGAGACCCCACAATCTGCGCCAACTACCGTGGGATTAGCCTCCTCAACATCGCATATAAGGTTCTATCGAGCGTATTGTGTGAAAGATTAAAGCCCACCGTCAACAAACTGATTGACCTTATCAGTGTGGCTTCAGACCTGGAAAATCAACAACCGACCAGATATTCACCATGCGCCAAATCTTGAAAAGACCCGTGAAAGGAGAATCGACACACACCACCTCTTCGTCGATTTCAAAGCTGCTTTCGACAGCACGAAAAGGAGCTGCCTTTATGCCGCGATGTCTGAATTTGTATCCCCGCAAAACTAATACGGCTGTGTAAACTGACGTTGAACACACGAAAAGCTCCGTCAGGATCGGGAAGGACCTCTCCGAGCCGTTCGATACCAAACGAGGTTTCAGACAAGGCGACTCCCTATCGTGCGACTTCTTCAACCTGCTCCTGGAGAAAATAGTTCGAGCTGCAGAACTAAACAGAGAAGGTACCATCTTCTATAAGAGTGTACAGATGTTGGCGTATGCCGACGATATTGATATCATCGGCCTCAACACCCGTGCCGTTAGTTCTGCTTCTCTAGGCTGGACAAGAAAGCACAGAAAATGGGTCTGTTAGTGAACGAGGGCAAAACGAAATATCTCCTGTCATCAAACAAACAGTCGTCGCACTCGCGACTTGGCTCTCACGTCACTGTTGACAGTCATAACTTTGAAGTTGTAGATAATTTCGTCTATTTAGGAACCAGTATTAACACCATCAACAACGTCAGCCTGGAAATCCAACGCAGGATTGCTCTTGCCAACAGGTGCTACTTCGGACTGAGTAGGCAATTGAAAAGTGCAAAGTCCTCTCTCGACGAACAAAAGCTTAACTCTATAAGTCGCTCATAACTGGGCTGTTTTTTGAAATATCATTTATCCGGGGAATGTCATTACAATTTCCGGGTGCTTTTTTGTCAAATATACTTCGAGAAAATCTAAGATTCTTTTTTTTCAATTTCAAAAGTTGAAAAGAGAAGTAGAAGAAATCTGACTAATTTTTTAAATGTTTAAGTAGTCTAAAGGGAAAAAAGTTGATTCCTTCTCTCTACCATTGAGTTAATCCAATTAACTATAAGATATGAAATGAAAATAATTTGATATGTCAGACACAAATGCACCAAAATTTTGAAAATAAAAATAACATATCAGGATGAAGACCATCGAAAATTAAAGATAAAACAAAAAATAAAGGAAAAATAAGGTGCCGGCGAAATGAGTAAAAAACGCTTTATTCCAATTTCTGGTAAAATTACGAATCCTATAGAAAAAAGTTATATGGCAAAGTTGTAGGTAATGAAACATCTATAACTTGTTTGTACAGAAATTGTTCACATAACCAATAGTTTCAATATATTTTGGGTAAAATTTTAAATTATGAAATGTTTCCCCTTCGGAGGAAAAGCCTAAATTTTGCGTATTTTATATAAAATTCAGAGTTGAGCGTTACTTGTTCACCTAAAAACACATTTCTTTCATGAACGGTAAAAAAAGTGAAATAAATCTGTTAGGGGAGTATTCTAAGCTGGAAACCTGAATTTCGACCGTGTTTACGGCATTTAAAAAAAACAATGCGATTAATAATTTACCCATACATTTTAATACTCTTGCAAAATGTTAGGCTATGTTAAGAAGTCGATCATATCAGGGATTTCACAGCTTCGAGCGCCGGAAGGTTGTATTTCCTAAAACTCCAATACACCCTTATAGATCGGCAAAGCGCTTTGAGCAGATTTGTTGAGTCGGTCAATATTAGTTTCTGCTATGTTAAGTCTCTCGGTTTGTCGAAGTTAAGACTGCCGAGATGATGCATCCCCAGTTTCCATCTCACCTTCTTTCATACAACTTTGACATCTTGGGTTCGTTACGATCTCGTGATCGCGGAACATACTCAACCAAATTAAATAAATAATATTATCCTGAGTTTCCTACATTACAGCCCGAAAATTGGCGAACTCAGACAAAAAACCACGCCTACTTCTACAATTTTTAATTCCTTTTGATTCTTTCACTTTCCAGTTACAAATTAAGAACCAATCAGTGCATAAGGATAAAACGTTGAACGAATTGTGACTTTGGGGTGTGCCACTTGATGACCAAAAGTTGTCTAAATCTATGTAAACTTTTTCAGTCCCCATTTACTAAATACATATGTTCCTATTGCGAACTTTTAGCCGAAAATATCGGTCAATCTGTGGGATACATTATAGAAATTCGGAAAGTAGTATGCTAGTTTTTCGATAATCGGATCCCTTAGTCGGATGAAAATTTGCCTAGATCCCATATAACTAATATCAGGATTTTGAATCATTTAGTTGACTTTACTCCTTATATATTGACGATGGCAGTGAGGTACCTTAATGAAATATTTTTTCTGTTAATAATATTTAATAATGCCAAAAATAGATAAAATCAGTTCAATACTACTCCCATCTCCCATATTTTTAATATAAAGGATAACGATTTTGCTATTAGAAATCGTTGATATTTTGGTTTTAAAAGTGAAATCCGATGCCGAAGAACTAAATATGTTACTTGCTTACTGGCACAGCGATCTTTACATGATTATCAAACACACCACGCTACACTTATATATATGTATTTAGTTTTTATTTGCCAATATAATAAAATAATTGAGTTTTCTCTTTCATTCGAGCCATTAAATTAATTCCTAAGCGCAATATTCACTCGGATGATATTTATTTAATCTTATTTGGTTTTTTCTATACGAGCGAGCGCACATAGAGCTATACATAGAAACATATTCGTATATATATATACGAACATGTATGGGTAGGTTGATTCACACTTCACTGCAAACGACATTGTTTTTTCTCAACTGCTGTGTTGGAGATAGTCTAACTGCTGATTATACATACATATATACATATAGGAGGGCGACCTAGGAGCACTGAGTCAATGAGCAAAGTGAAATAAAAGTATATAATTTTACACAAATCTTTTTCATTTACATCTCTACGCAGTCACATGTTGCGAGTACGTATGTAATTTACTGTTATTTGCGCTAACTAACTCACATGCAGAGCAGTAAAAGTGGTACGCGAAGAGTGCACAATGGCGGAGTGGTGTTCGGAGGTTTATGCGTTTTCGGCCCACCTACTCGTATACGTAACTTATGTGCCCATGTTAGCGGGGTATTATATAGTATTGTTATTGTTGTTGGCGCTACAGCTTTCAGTGGTAGACAATATCCATAAAATGCGTAGATAAACATAAGTCCTGCTTATGGTGCCGCTGTATGGGTGCGTCCTCACACTTACACACATACATGTAAGCCCCCTCGCGTAGCTGCATGTGTGTTTGTGAGTCTCTTTGCCTGCTTGGCGCTCATTTAATGTCACTGCTTACGCTTACCGCCACGTCTGTCGCTTGCTGCAATCGGTACGATTCGTTTGGGTTCGCCTTCATTTTGTTTCCATTCAATCCAGTTTGGGTTTTCTTAATGTGCTGCTCATCTACATAATAATAAAATAAACACAGCGAAATAAGTTAAGCGTTAACCTAATTTTATTTTCATTTAATTTTATTTAATTTCAGCTCATAAAGTTTCAACGACTGTTATACGAGCATTTGCAGTGGTACGAATGAGTTCGTAATTTCGATTTTGGTGCGTGAATTTCATTTATGTGTGTGTGTGTGTGTACTCTTCTTTTTATTTCGGTTTTGTGTACGAGAGTCTATAAATTGGTAAATTAATTTTGATGAAAATAATCACAAGATTGTATTTATTGAGAATTTATTTATATAACATGTATGTGTGTATGTACGCACACATTTCATTAGAGAGGAGGGCGATATTAACCTCAGCGCGCCAATCGTTTCTTCCTTTTCGTTGTTTGGCGCTAATTCGAGATACCAAGTGCAGCCCGGTCCTTCGGAGTGGAGATCTTCCTATTCCTCTGCTTCCATCGGCGGGTACGGCGTCGAATACTCTCAAAGCTGGAGTGTTTTCATCCATTCGGATAACATGACCTAGCCAACGCAGTCGGTATCTCTTGATTCGCTCAATGTCGTCCATGTCTTTGCCTCTGCACCATATAGCAAGACGGGATTAATGAGTCACTTATAGAGTTCGGTCTTTGTTCGCCCGGAGACGACTTTACTTTTCAATTGCAAGAGAAACTGGCAATCGTAAATTGATTAAACGCCTCATTACAGGTGACGAGACGTAGGTTTATGAATATGCCGCAAAACTGGTCAGCACTCACAGAGTGTTATCTACATACATCGACTACTTGGAAACAGTAAAGGTAACAGGTTTCCACTTTGACGAATTACTGTTAAGATTCTAAGCCGAAATTTCTCGCTAGGCAGAAATATGAGTCGAATGAGGAGGTTATCGCTACCACGTAGGTCTAATTTACATACCCACAGAAAATGTAATTCTTTGACGTACTGAAGAGGATGAAGTATCACATGAATCCAGTAACTACTATATTTGACATATTTAAAAAGAAGGAAAAAATATTGTATAACTGCTCCTAATTCCCATGTATGTTAGTGTAGTCTTCACGCTTTTCTCACATAAAGCTCCGTTATAGCGAAATAGAAGAGTTTTTGTTTTGAGAAAATTTCAATGTTTATGCAACAATTCTGATCGTTTTAATGGAAGTGTGAGCCAGCACTTACACGCAGATGGCCAGTATATCACTAGACTACTGCTACGGACATATTATTAAGGTTAGATAGTCAATACGACCGGCAAAAGCGATCTTCGAGAAATTAAAAAAATAATTTATTTTTTTCTTCAATTTCTCATTACCGATAGTGTTCTTCAATCATAAAAATATAAAAAAGGTACAGAAGCAGTATTTTTTCCCAATGACAAATGTGGTTTAAAATTAAATGACTAAAATTCTATCCTTCACGCCGATATTGTGGGGTTTACAGAAGACGCTAAAAGGTTATTTTTTACAACTTTCGTCGTGGATTATTACAGCAACAGTGTATAGATGAAATTAATTCAATTTTTGCAGATGAAGCTACATTAATGATCAGTGTTTAACGATGGCATAGTGAATTAAATCGAGGTCGTAGATCACTCCAAGTCGAATTTCGTGAAGTTTGTCCAAAATCAGTTGTTGTTGCGAAAACTATTGATGCTGTGCACAAATATTTTGGATATTGCCAGATCATCGTGTGACATTTCGTGAGACAGAGGCACTAGTGGGAGCATAGATTCAATATTGCTTGGACATTTGACTGTAAAAACACAGTCGATCGTTCAAAAAAATGCTCGTTCGATTGGTCGGTAGAATGTTAGAAAAGAGGATAGCTGTACTCCGAAACACGTCTATGAAATCGTGAGAGATGATGAAACGTGGATTTATGCGTATGAGTCCGACAGTAGTCGACTGTATGTATATTTCAAGATGAGCCGAATCCAGCAAAAATTGTTCACGCACGATGCATTTCTAAGCAAATGGATGCTTGTTTTTTGGTAAAAACTGAACATGTCGTAACCCTACCTGAAACAACGCAGAACCATAAATTCTGTGTGGTATAAAACCTTTTGTTTTGCAGGAAAACCAACCGCCGAAAACAATTTTTCTTCATCACGACAATGTGAGCTTTCTTATATCGCCTGAATCAATTGAATTTGTGAGCACACAAACCTTCAATTTTATAAGTCATCATTCGTATAGTCCAGACTTGGCACCGAATGACTTCCTTAAAAAAATAAACTAAGAGGTCAACGTTTTTGGGCACCTGAAGAGGCAGTTGATCCGTTCAGAACGCATGGTTTGGAGATACCTCAATCAGAGTGGCAAAAGTGCTTTGAAAGGTGATTCAAACGCATGCAAAAGTATAGAGATCTTAATAGAGAATATTTTGAAAAACAGTAAAGGGGGTTTCAATGTTTAAAACTGTTTTTGTGTCTAATCCCGATATATAAAAGCGGCCTACATATGCTTTAAGTAAGTTTATACACTACTTTTGTTGATAACTATAAGAATATGTATAGATCTCACATTAGAAGTCATACAGATCATACAGTCATAGTTTAAGGGTTAAAATAATAAATTGTATGCTCTGAACAGGGTATATTAAGTTTGCCATGCTATTTGTAACACGCAAAGGGAAACGTCAGAGACCTTATAAAGTATATGCTTATATAAAAGATCAGCGAACTTAGTCGCTTTAGCCATGTATGTCTGTCTGTATATATGTACTCCAACAAGTCCCTCAGTTTTTAACGCTTCGATCTGAAATTTTGTACACGTCCTTTACTCCCCAAGAAGTTGCTCATTTTTCGGAACTGCCGATATCGGTTCACTATGGCATATTGATGCCATACAAATGGAACAAACGGAGCCATGTGCTTGTATGGAAAACTTTTTCATTTGACGAAATATATCCTAAGAAATTGATCAGATCGAGTTCCTATAGCTGTCAGTGAAATTGCCGAACAAAATCAAGTTCTTGTAAGGACATATACATATGCATGTTATTTGTGAAGTCTATTATAGCTTCGGTGTAATTGAAGTTAATTTTTTTCCTTGTTTGATGTCAAATTTTGTAAATTCAAGTTCAAAAACAAGAATCACGTCCAGTACCAGTCAACACTTTCCGAAGCAAAGCCACCAACGCGATTATATTTAGATGCATGCTTATATAATACACTCTTGATGCAACATAATAACAGCATGTATCATTTGCGCTTATTTCTTTTTTCGAAACTTTGCCATATGAACTAACGGAAAACTTTTACACGAATCTCTGCATACTTTCCGAACTCATACATTTTTTTATCATCTCCGTTTTGCTCAATTCTCACATCATATTTGAAGTCATAAAAATCCTATTGCCAACGATTTGTTTCATGAATATTTACGCCTCTACGACGCGTATTATCTGCATATGCCCACAAATTCACGTTCCCACCCCATTTATAAGCACTCGTGCAGCCACTTCCCGTTACATGTGCCAGCTGATAAAAAAAATGTGCGCTATTACATATGCTCATCTCGACTGGGTTTGAGTTCCACAGTTCATTTGTGATGTGCCCATATTTCATAACTTCGTAAGCCGCCGAAGATGAATGGGTCCAAATCTACACAAATCGAAAGTCCCATAAGTGAGCTGTGGCTTTTGTTCGCCCCCAACCTCTCTGCAATGTACATATGTGTGCTGTCAGTGCAGTTCGGGTATGCGAAGCCAATTTAGCTGCAATTTATTTATGTTTATAACTCGGCATTGACTTGACTCCGATAGCACAGATATGCCGACAATGGATAGTTGCTGTGCCGCATCGCACCGCACTGCGCCTCTCCTTTCAACAATTACTCTTACTGTCTTCTTTCTAATGCAAGAGATTTTGACAGTTCGTTTCCTTTGCCTTTTTGTTGTTGCTACAAGACGATTTATTTCGTAATGTGTTAACTTGTATTTTTGATGGAGTTACACACAAAATGGCCAAAACATAAACTTTGAGCTTGTTTACATGCGAAAAAAGTTTTTGAGCCCACATTGTGCCAAAAAAAATATGAGTACAGCAACAAAAGTGTGAGTAATATAAATTTTGAATGGCTGGAAAGATTTCGCAAAACTTTTGCATCTTTTTCGAAACTTTTTGTATTTTTTTATTTTCAATCGAAGTTTCTTTGTGGCTGCATAAACGAATTTTAATGCCTGCTGATATAATTTATTGTGTTTGAAAATTGAATTTTGTTATAAATATTTGCTGGAAATAAATTTTAATATTTTTTTGCTAATTTTGAAGTATATTCCTTAAGATATAGGTAAAGGTGGGTTCAATTAGGGCTAGATGTGACATTTTGATGTTTGAGGTCGTAGAACCTTATAATCTTGCTATCCCGTTTCTTCGTTGTGCTAAACTTTTTGGTGCTGGTAATAAACTACGACGAATCGTTCGAGCATTTCGACTGGTAACTGACAAATGATTCTCGTGGTGTTTATCTTCAAGGTGGCCAATCGATCGGCCCAAAACGTGAAATTATCTGCTAACTGAAGTGTTCCTTTGATAAATCTATTGCTTCATGCGGTATATGGGTAGTGGCGGTATATGGGTAGTGTAGGTGTTGATACCAAATGTCGCCGAGATCACGAATTTAAATTTGAAGTATCAAATAGTCGGTTATCATGACGCGATAACGGCCGCCATAGACGATTACGTTCTCACCGATATCATTTTTGAAGAAATGTGAACGAATGATACCACCAGCCCGCAAATCACACCAAACCGTTGTTTTTCTGGATGAAATGGCAGCTCTTAAATCACTTCACGTAGCTTTTCGTCCCAAATGTGACAATTTTGGTTTTTTACATACCCATTAGCCAGAAATGTGCCTCATGACTAAACAAAATTTGGCTCGAAAACGTGGTATCTTCTTGGGACTTCTTGAGAGCCCATAGCGCTGAGTGATGTTCTTGCACAAGCTCTATTTAAGAACTCGACGTAAAATGCTGCGACTGGCGCCGATTCGACTCTCCACTGTCTTCGTGTACACTTTCAGTTACGACTGCTATATTTTCTTCACTGCGTTGTGGACGTGGTCTATTCGGTCGAATATTATCCAATAATGATGGGTGATGGTGCTGCGTATAGTAGGCTCAGTAGGTCCATTATGTTGACCATAAGTTTTCGTAATTTTCTTAATAAAGTTGAACGATTCGGAAACGTTGGTTAGGCGTAACATGTCAGCTTGACACGACTCACCCGTGATCTCTCAAAAAAGGCTATTGGCCAGAGTATAAAGGCGGTGGCCAGCGTCAAAAGGAAATCTCATTACATTTGTCGTTGTGGTAGCACACAGTTTCGAGCGTTATAATTCTTCAAAAGTATTCTTTTTTGGCCCTACAACTATGGGTCGGTCTTAGCTGGGAATACAAACTTTCGTCTCCTCCTCCTATACACTGCAAGGTCACACCAGTTGCAGATATTCCTCCTTCCATTGGATGCATGGTCGCCGTTGTCCACCCATGGGTCTCGTAGCAAAGGAACTTTTCGCTGGAACATCATCTTCTATGCGAACGGCATTTAACTATATCTATGTCATCGTAGAGCTCATACGATTCGTGCATCCATTTTCTTTCGGATTTTTGGATAATTCTGTGCTTGCTCTCCAGGTTTATATTGTTAGAAGGTGGTTCCGAGATAGACAAAGTCCTTCACTTTTTCAAATTTCTAGCTGCCAACAGTGACTAAGCAGCCAAAGTGAGAGAAATTTTTGTTATGACCTTCAGATACTTTGTCTAGCCGTCGTTCACCAGGAGACCAACCTCTTTTGCTTCGTTTTTAAGGCTGGAAAAGGCTGTCAAGGCCTGTGATATCAATATCATCTGCGTACCTTAGTGGCATTATCCTGTCATAGTAGATAGTGCCACTAGGGTCCAGATTAGTGGCACTTATTTTTTCCAACAATACTTTGAAGAAGGCAAACGAGAGTAAACCACTTTGCCTAAAACCTCGTCTGGTAACGAAATATGAAAGAATTGTAATGGGATTTCGATACTTTATTGCAAATTGTCTATTAAAAAAGGCACCTCAATGCCATTGTTTAGTCTTCCAGGTACCAAGGCCGCACCAACAAACCTATTAACTGTTACACACAAAATATCTTATTTGAATACAATATTAGTTAAATGTACTTAGACTTAGACTTTTCTTTGGTAAAGAATTGTCACGACTGAATATTTTTCTTTCCACAAAAGTAAACGGAGATCTTCTCCAGATCTTAAGGTTTCCAAAAAATAACCGATGAAGAAATCACTCGGAGACGGCGTCAAAGCGAAAGAGTCAGTTCACGGACCAAATTGGTTGTGTTCGATTAAGATTGTAATAAATATGACCGATCGACGCTGGTTGGGATGAAATCCTCCATTTTGACAATGGAGAAATGTTATCGAGTTTAAAGCCTTGACAAAATACAAATCCCAGTCCATTCCGGTTTCCGACAGGTTACTATCGACTTGTAAGTAAAGGTTATCTATCTAGATTTATATAGAAATAGTACTATACACTTTCATGCATGCAGCACATTGAGTGCAAAACAGTTATTTGAGCGAGTAAACAGACAAACCGGAAATGAGATTTCACTATGCACACAAAGGCACTAAGAGTGTATAGTAAGCACTGGTCAGCCGAAGAAGGTAAGCGCTGTAATAACAACAATAATAAACATCCGCATATTATATAATTTATATTCATGTACCTTACATTGTATGTACATGTGTATATGTAAATATTATATAGCAATTTATGCAAACCTAAACATAATTTACCCTAGAGGGGAGTGTGAGTGTTGGACTTGAGCAACAATAATAACAAATAAAACAATCAATGCGGTAAGATGAATTTGCATCTAAATCGAATGAACATTAAGCAACCTACCCAGGTTAGCTATACATTTATTTATTTGCTCTATTTTACTAAACCAACACCTTAGTGGGCGTTGGTAGTGGTCGAAGCCGAACAAGTACAGTGCAGCAGTTGGGGGGCGAGTGACCGTTATACCTGAAAGTGGATTGATAAGGAAAACGCAATTTCCAGTTAGCCAATGCAACTGGACAGCAGCACAAGCACAACAGCATAAACAATAACTACAATGACAACAAAAACAATATTTTTGTTAGCATTTGAGATTTGCATAATAAACTTATGCATTAGTTGGGTAGCTATGCCAAGGATTTGGTCGGACAAGCGAACATTTCATTTTACTGCATTAGGATGCAAAAGATTTGTAAAAACAAAAATAATAAAAAATAAAAATATAAGAAAAAAAAAAACGTTCACTCTGGCAGCACTGTAGCTGCAATACCCCTCAGAAATAAAAAAGTTGCCATGCAAAATCTTTATTACCATTGCCTTTTGTAATATTTTATGCCAAATATTATGAAGATATTTTCTTCTTCTTCTTCTTCTTTCCCAGCCTTTCAAACTGAGGAGTGGAGGTCTTCCTCTGCTTCCCCCGGCTGGTATTGCGTCGAATAAACTTAGAGTTGGACTGTTTTCATCCATTCGGACGACATGACCTAGCCTTGATAACAGGAGGTTTTTCGTCTTGCCCTCGTTCACTGCCAGACTTATTTGCTTAGCTTCTTTGTCCAACCTGGAGAAAGCAGAACTAACGGCGCGGTTGTTATGGTCAATGATATCGATGTCATCGGGGTAAGCAAGTAGTTGTGTACTTTTATAGAAGCTTGTAGCTCGTCTATTCAGCTCTGCAGCTCGAATTATTTTCTAGAGCAGTAGATTGAAGAAGAGAAGGAGTCGCCTTGTTTGAAAACTCGTTTGATATCGAACGGCGAAACTCTTCATATTGGTCAAAGTCAATTTACACAGTCGTACTAGTTTTTCGGGGATACCAAATTCAGACATAACGGCATAAAGGCGGTTCCTTTTTGTGTTGTCAAAAGCAGCTTCAAAATCAACAAAGAGATGGTGTGTGTCAATCCTCTTTTCATGGATCTTTTAACCCCCATGCATGGTGAATGTCTGGTCGGTTGTTGATTTTCCAGGGCTGAAGCCACACTGATAAGATCCAATCAGTTTGAAGATAAATCGCCAAAAAAAAAAGTTTTCTTAATAAAGATCGGATTTTGATCGATCTGTTTGTTGTCAGTGCTATAGTTATCTGATATCGGCGATTCCGTCATATGAGTTGCTTTTTGGAGAGATAACAACGTGAGCAAAGTTTCAGATCGATATCTCAAAAATTAAAGGACTAGTTCGCGTATATATAGACATACCAATCGCCTCAACTGGTCACGCCTATAGATATTATAGGATATCCGTGTTATATGGACAGGCGGATTGAATTTTCTATGTGGAGCTCTGTATCAATGCTAGTTGTAGATTAATGGACCAAAATATCATCTTTCAAGCGGGGGTCATCAAGGTAGCAGTTTGTACTCTCCGAAGTAGTGCGAAGTCACTTCGATAGTAGAGCGCCAATGCTGCCTTTGAGTTCGCTGTCTATGCGCTCTACTAGTCGAGGATTGAATGACATCATTAGCGATAGCTTCAAGCTTCTTCCATGTTAGACTTGTTTGAGTGCATGGTAACAGGGGAATCGCTGGAAACTGCAAAACAGACGAACTTGCTAAGGTGGCCATCTTTTCCCCAATTACTTGTATATCCGATTGAAAGCGAGTTTCCGATGTCCATTTGAAGTTCTGGGGTTGGACTTACAAACCTCCATTGAGCGATTGCAATATCAATCTGGCCCAGAGTGAACCGTAAGAGGCCTTCCGAACTACATGCCAGTAAAAAAGTCAATTTCACCGCAATTTCAAGTGTTCAGTCTGTCCGATAGGTCCACACGCGGTGCGGCTAAATATTTTGTCGTACACTCTTTGCCAATGTTGTATGGAGGAAGGCGAAGTGGAATCATCTTCTCGCTATCTCCTCTACTGCCCGACTTATTCCAGACTGATTTTGAAATATTTCGCTAGACACACCTTTTTCGGACCAAGTGAAGTGACTGGCATTAACCGTTTTAATAAATTTGTTTTAAGATCAATATGATCGTCGATCGATGAGGATCCGGTGATCCACTTTTAAGAGTTTATGGGTAACAAAATGGACGAATATCTGTTCAAGTGAAATCCAACGATTTTGGATCAACCCTGCGACTTAATCAATCTTATGATCTCCGATATTTCCTTCTCGTTGTTAAAGCCTTCGTGACAAATTTGATAAGCCCCGTTCAGGGTATAAAAATACAAATATACTCAGTAAAATATATAAAAAGAAATGTTAAAGAAATAAATATGAACTAAATAAAAGTTTTTGCATTGCTTAGCATTTATATTGAAAATATTTATAAAATATATACAAGTACCGTTAACTCCGCTCACAGCAATGCGCCTGTGTGTGAGTGTGCGTATGTTTTCGGTTTGCTAATTTTTTATCGTATTGGAAAATGAAGCTTCTCCGCATTGCTTTAAAATTGAGTGCAAGATTTATCCGGTGAAATTACTTTGACCAAAATCTGGGCTGGTTTAGATTTAAATTGCCGGGCTTAGCTGGACGCCTTTTTCTCACACAGAATGTTAAAACTAAAATACAATATGCATGGCCTATGTGTGTGTGTTTTTATGCATGTGTGCGTGTGTGTGAGTATGTATTTTTTTTGTTTATTGTGTATGCGCTCGTTTTTATGTGTGTATGTGTTTGTTGGCTTTCTGAGTGCTCATGCATTCAATATTTTTATGAAGTCCTTGCTGCACTGCAGATATCCGGCTTTGAGGCTGGTTAAATTGGCGTATGCAACAAACCAAAACGGAAAAAAATGTGTGCTGGTTATTTTAATTTCGTACACAAGAGATTTTTGTTTTTATTTTCATTTCGGAAAATAAAACGTCAATAATCCTAGCAATTTCATTTCGAAGCCACTCGGTTGGACACCTAGCAAGGCTAAAGTTGCCATCACCAATTCACCATACACACACACACGCTCAAATGCAAACAATTGCAGTAAACTTTTCTGCATGTTTTTGCCAGCATATCACAGTGTCCACGTGTGTGTATGTGGGTGTGAGCGCATGCTTGCGTTTTAAATTTTCATTATGTATTCCGCATTCGCATAAATAAACTTCAACGTGAGGATATTTAAAATATCGCATAAGTTTTGGCATTGCCACACACACACACACGAAAACACAGGAAACCACATATAGCCGCACTAATATACTCATGCAGACATACACATTACAATAACAACAATACTAACATCGTCCAACTACTCGCATGTAATGCTGCCCAATGACTCAAATGGCCAACGGCTGGTCCTTTACGGGTAAGAGGCTTTTAAATACAGCAAAACCAACAAATGCCGCATTTCAACACCACAAACAACATGGCGCATCGGCCGCGTCGCATTATGATTGTTGTTGTTTGCTCACATTGTTGGTGAGTTGTAGTCGAAAGCCCGACAAAATAAATTTATATTATGTTCATAAATTCAGTGTGAGCGAACACGTACTGGCGTTTTGTGAAAAAAAGTAGAGAATATTCCAGTAGTTGTTGCTTGTTCCGTTGCAGTCGATCCCGATCGGTTGTAATGTGATATCGCTATTTCTTTGTGATATTGCGAGTCTTCCATATTTTCAGATTTGGAAAAGGGCACTCATTTGTAGTCCTTGACTTGTCCTGATTATGACTTAACTTTTAATGTTTATGTAAAAAAAAGTGGTAAGCTGATCGACGGCCTAGAATATATGGATATGGGCTGATGGGTAGTAAGCAAATAAAATAATATTATTGGATCTATTAACATGTCTATCATCTACAATAGTATTACCAAAACTATTGCCAATCTGAAGCTATAACATTTTCCTGTTTCTGGGAATTTTTGAATTCCAACTCAAAGCAACTGCGCCGACTGGGGATCCAAAAAGAATTCATACATTTGGTGGCACTGTTCTCATGTGAACCGTATTCCAGTGACTGTGTTCTGCATCGATCGAAACAACTAATGGTACTTAGAAGAACCAAAGTCAGGGCTTTAAGGTAGGGGAGGCAAAACTCAGCAGCCACTGTTTTCAAAGTAGTTTTGTTTTTTAACTGATCTTGCAACAACAGACCGGGTCTTTTCATGATGGAAAATTAAAATTGTGTCTAGTACCAAATTTTAATAACTCTTGGCTTTACCCGATATAGCATCCAATTTCTTCTTGCTCTTGACACAATTTGGTTGCGGCGTTTAAACATTTAGATTAGGTTGTTTGAGATGCTTCCAAAGATTCTGTTTGCTCTTGTAGTTAAGGTAGTATGAAAACAGTTATGACAAAGCTTAACGTGACAAAAGTCCGTCATCGGTACATGAGTTTTCTCGGGCAAAAAACGGCCTTTGTTCAATAATTTTTTTTACATATAAAAAATGAAATATTTAAATTTTTTTTTTATTTAAAAGACTCATATTTAATAAACATTTTGTAAAATTTTCAAAAAAAATCTCAAAATGGCAGTCATTACGACGCCATTTCCGGCAGTCCCTCGGAAAAAAGGTGCATCCGCGTTGTCAGCAGAACTTCTTTCAGGATCATCTGAAATAAAAATAAAAAATACGTGTTTTAGTAAAGACAATAAACTAGGTATTGGACGAAGAAAAAAAAAATGAAAATTGGATTTTTGGCAGACGTTTTCATAAAAAAATGCAAATTTCGATGAAAATTTCTCGACATTTTTTCTTTTAATAGTTGTAATTAAAAAAAATCCTTCATGCAAGACCTTGTAAATGATATCTCGAAGACCTGTGTAAAATTTCATCAAGATCGGTTGAGTAGTTCGCGAGAAATCTTGACAACCGACTTTGAAAACATAGTTTTGAGAAAAACGCGTTTAAAGACGGCGCACTTAGTCTGGCTAGCCTCGAGGGCACAAGTTCTCAAGGCTGTATCTCCGAAACTATTAGTCGGATCAACTTGAAAATTTAGGACTATATTCTAGAGATCTTATAGAATTTAATAAGAAAAAAAGTATTTTTCGATTTTTTGAAACTATGAAACCCCTGTAACCCCTTTTGGCAGAATGCCGACTAAAGATGCGTAAGATAGCTGAGACAACAGTCATCTCAAAAGACAGCGTTCTTGCTATATTGCGCATGCTCATTCCTGTAAACAATCGCAACCGGGAGTCCACTTCACAGCAGACTTTGAAACTATTTAAGCAGAACCCGAAGGAGTTTATTCATCGTTTCGTGACTGTTGATGAAACATTGATCCACTGCTATACCTGCTCCAGAGATAAAGTAACAGTCGAAACAGTTTCGAAGAAGAAAGGTCAAAAAGTCACGGTTTTCTGGGGTGCACAGGGTGGGTTCTATTAATATTTGGAGAGAAAGAAAACGTTCGCAAGGCCGTATTATGCCAATTTAATGAGTAGATTTGATATCGAATTGAAGAAAGAATACTTGACGAAAAAAAGTGCTCTTCTACCATGTCAGCGCAAATTGCAGACTAAATAGTGGCTGAATTTTTATGACACGACCTTATAGAACTTAGTTGGAGTATTGAGACACGTCTTGGAAATCTTGATTTAACCATCTGAAGGGTGGATGCTCGGAAAGGTTATATTTCAGCATCTTATTATCCTCTGCGACCTGCATTTGTTCGATTTTACTTTGATAGGTTTTTGAGGATGTAATCTTATAAGCAGAAGCTCGTTGACGACCTCTATAATGTTACTTAGTTTTCAATCCTACCGAAAAGTACTAGCTTTTTGGTTTGTCTACTACTACCAACTACTACGACCAACACTATCCCAAGGAACTTTTGTGGTGCCTAGTGTTCCAAGACCCGACGTGTTGCTCTAGAGCCCTGGTCTGAATAGTCTAGGGCAGCTTCAGGTAACGGCCTTTTCATTTCCTTAAATTCCTAATGACTAGGTACACGAACTATTTCTATGGATTTTCCCCAGTGAGACTTAGTGTAGGCGCCACCTATAGTCTTAATTATGTGGAAGCAGAAAATAAACGATCTTCATTGATTCATATATTGAGGATAATTTAGATAATGAATTTGCTTCGCTTCTTTGTCCAACCTGGAGAAAGCAGAAATAACAGCGTGTTCGTTATGGCCAATGTCGATCCTCTTTTCACGGGTCTTTTCCAAGATTTGGCGCATGGTGAATATCTTGTCGTTGTTGATTTTTTGGCCTGAACCCACACTGATCGCCAATCAGTTTGTTGACAGTGGACCTTATATGCGGTGTTCAGGAGGCTTATCCCACGGTGGTTGGTAAAGATTTATGCTCTTTGTACTTACGCATTTCCGCATATATTTTTTTGTCTGCAAATGCGTCTCGCTTCTCTCTTCAACTCTCGGTATCTATTCCATTTCATCCGTGTTGTGGTCGATTATAATTTTGCAAGGCAGGCAGCCTGTTTACTCTCCACTGCAACACGGCCCTCCTCATCACTCCTCATCGTTCCAGTTTTAGACCTTTTCGAAAACGACAGATTTTGCTTGCAGCTGTACGTAAGGAGCTTAAAATGCCGTCCTACAGTTCCCGCATACCGATATGCTGATGAGTGCTCTCAGAGAGCAGAAGGACAAGTCGAGCAGAAAACCGCTCGGCAGTCTGTTCTGATTGCAGCTCGGCATCGAACCTTTTTTGTCTTAGTTAACGTGCGTTTTCTGTTGCAAAGAGGCGGGTACGTATCCTCGCTGCAACAAGATAGTGATCCGAGTCAATCTTAGGACCTCGGAGCGTACGCACGTCTAAAACAGTGAAGACGTATCTTCCGTCTAACATAATATGATCGATCTGGCGGGTGGCTTTTCGATCTGGTGGCTTGATGCATTTTCCTTTGCTGGATTGTGGTATTACTGATAATAATATTCTCTGAAGTCACTATAACCTTAGAGGAAGTATTATAAATATTATTTTCGGGGTCCACGTCAACGCTTTGCACAGTATTCAACACCTAACGTACAGTAAATGTGTGTCTACATGTAATAGTTGCAATAGTAGACTTTTTTGGTGCCACATGTCGGATGTTGTCTTTTTGCAGGCACATTCATTGGTTTGTCCTTTGTCATTCGCTGCAATACCACCTTTTACCAGGGTACGTGTGTGGCTCTACACTGTGGCATGAGTGTGTGAACTTTTGAAATGCAAATTTCAGCGCACATGACCAGTCCGACTGGGGGGCATGCGAGCAGCATTCAACATTGCCGCATTGTCGTCACTCGACAACGGCCAACCAAATAACAACCAATCAAGTGTGTCAGCAGGCGCAGGCATCAGCACGACACACAACTACAAACATACTCACATATTGCATACTGTTGGTACGTTGGGGCCCCTCAAGGCCCACGAGTACTAGAACAGAATATCTTACCAAATAGCAAGCAATATTGCCGTGGCAACAATTGTTGTTGCTGAGTACTGGGCGAGCTCCAACCACAGCGAACATTGGTTTGGTTACTTGTCAGCGAGGTAGCAGGCATGGGGGTTCGTCCGAAAAAACCTTTCAACAGCATTGCAAAGGGGAGAAGAGAGATTTTCCGGGTGCTGCCACCAATGCAGTAGTTGACGATGCGGCACCATTACTCGTAATATGTTTGTTTTACTTCAATTTTGAATTTTTTGTGTTCATTACACTAACCACCGCCTCTCCTCCCCTCACGTTGCAGGTGTTATGGCATGCGGCAGTTACTCGTCGCTGTCGAAGCATTGCTCGTTGAGCGGCAGAAAAAGTGTCGACATTGTCACTTCTCGCCAGCGGTCCAATAGCTCTGTCTCCATGACGATTTTGCTACCATTTCGACGCCACAGTTAGTTAGTGACCATTGGCAGGCAGCCACCCGGACCAGCATACGAATTTGTTTGCTACTCTTTGCCACTTGAGCTGTGCGGCTCATGTGGTATGTTGCATGCCGCTACTTCGGTTGTTTACCCAACTTCACACGTGCAACATGCATGCTTGCGCCGGCCTCCAAGTGTCGCATTGTTTTCTCCACTGCTGGTTCCGTGGCCGCTGGCGACGGCATTTATAAATTATGCCGGACAGCAAAGTGCCATTTTGAATATGAAATTTGATGCTTTTTTAAGCCTTCGTTTACTCTTTTGCTTTATTGTTGCTGGCTTTTGCTATTGTTGTTGCTGGTGCCCTTTTTTGCTGCTGCTGTTGCTGTGTGGCAGCCTTTGTTGGCCAAGTGTGTCCGTGGCGGTATTTATATGGTGTTGTAACTTTTCGGCAGCTTTGGCCCACGAAAGGCAAGCCGATAATTTAAGAATCTTAAATTTTTCCGTTTAAAAGAGCTCTACCTGGGAAATTTCGTGCCCGAAATTGATAAATGTCAATAATTTTCTGCACTTTCCGGCCACAATGCAGTGGTTTGTATGAAGTTTTATGTTTTTGAGGTTTTTGGTACTTACGTGGGGTGCTGATACATATTTATGACAGAGTTTAGTGTGGTCGTTCGGTGCTTACAGATTCTTATTTATCTTTCGGCCGCCCCATAAGTTTTTATTAGAAGTGGACGCTTGGAAGCAAGGATTGAACTTTAAGTAAAGTTGAATGATTATCGATGAAGGTAAAACCAAATAAAATATTTGAACATTTTGAGTTGTGTTTTACGTCGAGGAGTTAAATCATTTTAATGAACTTCTCCGAAATTATGTGGTTAGAGTACAGACTCACCTAATAGATAATAATAATAATAAATAGTAATCTAGCATTTTCTAGTAGACTGAGAGAGAGAAACTTATACAGCAGAGCTTTCAAACGAACATACAGCAGTAGGTTATTCTTACTAGCATAAGAGGTATTTAGTTACTGTTAATTAAAAATTTCCAGTTTCAAAAGTAAATCCCTTGTATTTTTCATTAGATTGAAGGTTTTAGTAAACATTAGAGGAACATGTAGTAAGCCCTTGCTAGATACGGAGCATAATTTGGGTGCTTAAGAACCCCCCACAATTTCACCAAACATATAAAAAACCTTTTTGATCGTTAATCTTAGTTTAGCCACTGTTTGTGCTGACGCAATCTGCGCTGTTGTAAGTGACCCATTTTCCATCACCAGTAATCATCCCATATACTATACATCCAGTTGTGTTTATGCTTCCAGATTTATTTAAATGGTCCCAAATAGTTTTTTGGCCAATGTTTAGCTCGTGGACAATCGAAACAGTGCTTACATGACGGCCAGACTCGACGATTGCCGTTTTCGCCTTTATTCAAGAAACACTACGAAAAATTGCGTATTTTTTCTTTGCCGGTTTCCATCTTTGTCATCATCGAAATTGTGTGTTATAGGTTCTTATTGTCTTCAATACTATTATGATAGAATTAATCACAGAGCTCTTGGGACACCTAAGTTCCCATAGATAGATTTTCTTATATTTAAAAATAATAATATTTTTCTTTAAGTTTGAAAGTGGAAAATCGTCATAATGGATAAGATATCTGGTTATATATCCCTCTTTTAGTTTTTATCCCGTTGAACATCTACCGAACATTTCACAGCAATATTCAACACTATTAATCACTTAAGGTTTTCTGAAAATGTTCATATGAATAACTCGAAAAAATCTTTAAAACATTTAAAAACACCATTAAATTCACATCTGCATCCTGGGTATGCGATTCCTATACGGAATACTCTGTGTTAATTTTTCTCTTGTACATAGTGTGAGTGCAAATAGGTCCATGGTTGGAAAGCACTACTAAAACTTATGCGAATTATGTTTCAAAATGTCAAAAGACAGTAATCGTCTACGACAATGTACCACATGCAGCCAATTTCTTTTGCGGTGCTGCTGCTTTTAGGTGGGAAAGCCAAATTATTATCAGTTTACTCTCATACTATATACTGGAATTGTAACTCAGTTACTTTAGATTGTTTTAAATTATAAATTTAATCGGTTCATAAATTAACCATGGTTTTACTCTGATCTTAGTTCTTAGACTGTGAAGTTGAAGTTATTGCCTGTGTAGTTTTGATGCCGGGGTCATTATCTGTTGTTTTTAAAGTTGTTGATCAAGAAAAATTTGTCAGACACTACAAGTTAAAAAATTACGTCTTTTTGGGATCCTACGTCAATAGTAAACGTCCAAGTGCTAAGTGTCTGCAACCTGTTGGTACAGCAAAACATACAGATGTACTATAAAAGCAAGATTTTATTGGTAGAACCATAAAAGAACATGTAACGTCGAAATTGATTTCAGCGTGATACCTAAGTAAAGAGATCTAAAATATCTACAAGTATATCTAATAAAGAAGCTAGGACGAGATAGTTTATAAAGAACATTTGGTTAGTTATTACTGCGACAAAGTCAGCTATGCTGGAAAAGTGATGTGAAGTGAGATCGACATGAAGATCTTAAATGGATGACACAGTCGAGCCTTATGCCTGAAAAAGTGTTTTTGCGGCAAGTTTTTAAGGCTAAGGTTTTCAGCCGAAAGTCCTCGCATTTTAGTAGAGAATCATGGAGAACCTGCTAAGAGCGAATGTGTCAAAAGTGGTTTCCTCGATTTAAAAGTAGTGCTTTTGGCTTGGAAGACGCAGTATATTGTATATCAGATCACGTTGCTTGAACGCTACAAAAAGAAGTCGGTTTTGCATCGGATTGTGACTGGTCATGAAAAGTGGACCCATTGCAAGAAACCTCAACGCGAAAAATTCATATGTGACATCTGCACAACCAAGGAAATCAACGGCAAAGCCGGTTATTCGGCTCTGACACTCTGTGTCAGGATGGATAAGAAGGGCATGCTGAGCTATGAACATTTAAAACCGGGTGAAACCCGAGGAACGCTACCGACAACAAAATGTGAAATTGAAGCGAGACTTTGCCGAAAAACGCCCGGAAGTTCCGACTAGACACAACTGATTTTCCACCATGATAACGTTCGGCCTCATGTTGTTGTTGATTGGAGGACAGGAAATGTTGACTCATCACATGTTGTCATCGTCCATGCCTATGCACCATAGAGCAGGGCGGGAATAATGAGTGACTTATAGAGTTTGTGCTTTGTTAGTCGAGAGAGGATTTTATTTCTCAATTGCCTACTTAGTCCGAAGTTACACCTGTTGGCAAGAGTTATTCTGCGTTGGATTTCGAGGCTGACGTTGTTGTTGGTGTTAATGCTGGTTCCAAAATAGACGAAATTATTTACGATTTCGAAGTTATGACTATCAACAGTGATGTGGGAGCCTAGTCGCGAGTGCGATGACTGCTTGTTTGATGACAGAAGATATTTTGTCTTGCCCTCGTTCACTAGCAGACCTATTTGCTTCGCTTCCCTTATCCAGCCTAGAGAAAGGAGAATTAACTCTTCTGGAATGGAGTCCATAAATTACCAGTAATATGAAAATGTTATGACTTCGTTCTTGAAATTTCGAAATTTCGATTTACACTGATGAAATAATGTCTTTAGCGGAAAAATGACAAAAAGTGGTCTACCAAAATGGTACATACATATTTGTTTATTTATTTATTAGTATAAATATAAACAAAATAAGTTGAAATTTGATTAGATATACGAAAAGACTTTTTCGACTACCCAATATTAACCGATATGTTCATAAACAATATAGGACACCGAAAAAACGAAAAAACTAACTTGCCTCTTGTACTCGCACTGTGCAGATTTGTTATTTGCAACTTTCAATTTTGTATGTGTGTGTGCGTAGATACTATTATTTAACAAAGAACTGCAATGCTCTCAATTAACTCGCACAATAGTTTAAGCAAAGACTTGGTTTAATACGCTTAAATGAATTCTATTTGATTGCAGCATTTCGGCATTTCAGCATTTCACCGTTGAGCTGTAGATTTATTAAAAAATAATAATTAAAACAAATATATATGCAAGGCAAATAAAATTCCAATACTAAATCCACTTTCAAAAGTGGACTTTGTTGCACAAAGAAAAAGCGTATTTTTCATTTCGTTGCAATGCTAAAAACTTGAGTTAACTTCAACTGCATATTGTACAACATGCAACATATTTGTATATATATACCTGTGTGTGTATGTGTTTGAATGCAAGGATTTATGAATTCTTAATAATGCAATGCAACACAATGAATATGGATGCGCATATGTTATGTGTTGTTGTGGTGTATGCGTTGTTGTAGTGCACAAAATGCCCTCACGCGTGTAATGCACCGAGATAAGCAAATTCATGCAGGTGGAAAAATGCAGATAAATGCTGCAATTGTGAATGCGAACGGATTGGAAATGCAATGCCATGCGACGCTATGCTGTGCCATGTGATGCTGTGTGTTACTCTGCAGTGCACAATGCAATGAAATGTCACTGAGTCGAGTGGCATCAAGTGCCTGAATATGGCAGACAAAAATGTCAACATTTGATGAACCAAACACTTTCAAACATACACATTTCGTTTATATACATTCGTATAAGCATATATACATATTTATAAACGTATGTACGTGCGAGTGTGTGCTCTGCAATTTGAAACGTTTTCGTTTGCAGCGAATTTGCAATTTAAAATGCGAAATGTAAAATGTGGCCTTTGCTGGTTCAAATTGTTGCCAATATTGGAGCATATTGTTCGTATGCATTTATCTATTGACGAGTATACATACAGCTATATGGTATATCCATACATCTGTGCGCTAGTGCGTTAAGTATACGCAGAGCGTCTGCATAGAATCGCAATAAGGTCCAGCAACAATAATAGTAACAATACACAATATTGGAGGTCAACCTTCGCATATGCACATAAGTAGGTGTGGTCTTTCTCTACAGTGAAATCAACTAGTTATAATGTAAACTACTTTCCAACTAGTCTGAACGTAAGCCAAACCAATCAGGCGACTACTCTGTAAGGATTTTAGACAGAAATATATTAGTGGTATATAATGATCTTAAGGGTGTATGTAATATTATGTTTTTTTGTTTTATTTTGTGTTATTGGTTTTTTGTTTAATACGAGGAAGCATTGAGAGCCGAGCTAAGCCTCCTACTGTTTTGTTTCGATCCCCTCGTACTAAAGTCATACATACAGGGTTGTCTGGAAAGTAATAGGGCTGATTTTCCTCCGCCGCGACTGAACTTCATTTATGGATTCAGTAGAGAGCGTTCCTAGCTAACGAACGTGCGGCTGGTCAGTTGTATCCGAGCACCTGGAGAGTCGGACAAACATTTTCCCGCGACGTGTTTTTGTGAGTGGTGCAAGCCGAAAATTCTATTCTTATTCTTATCTATTCTTTGTGAAACTCGTTAAATCTGCGACAGGACATTTGATATAATCAAGCAGGCAAGTGCTGAGTTTCGGTGGCGCCAGTCCTTTTTAGAGGGCTGGGAAGAGATCGCTGATGAAGACCGTGCTAGGCGACTTCGACAAACACCAACAATGTGACTCGTGTGCGGAAAGTTCCTCCTGGACAAACCATCAACACCAAGTTTTATGTGGAAGTCCCCAAGAGACAAGATTGGGACTCACACTGCCTTTCTCGTGAACAGCTACCTAACCAAGGCCGGCATCCCAACACTCCCGCAGCCGCCCTACAGCCAAAATGTGGCCTCTCTGAACTTTTGTTTTGTTTCCTTGCCTGAAAAGGACGATGAAGCAAGCATTTTGAGACGACAGAGGGGATCCAATCAGCATGCACCTCGGCTCTCGAGGCTGTTCCGGGAATGCCTTCCGTGACGCCTTCAATGCTTGAAACTCGCGCTAGCAGCGCTGCATCGACGCAGAAGGAGCCTATTTTGCAAGATTTTAAAGAATTAATTTAAAGAACATTGCCTTGTGAGACGCACATATTTAACCAAAAATGAGCTTTATGCTGAAAAAATGTTTTTTGTAAAGATCGGGATCGATATCCATCTTGTTTCGGGCCCATTTCCTAAACATAAGACGAGCTTGATGGCCTTTTAGGCTCAATTTTTGGACAAGTTGAATTTTGTAAGGCCTCAAATAAAGATCCATCCAAAATCTACAGCGGCGGCCAAAGCTTCAATTGTTGCGCGCGATAGTGGATGCACTCATTCGGATCTTCTTTGATGGTCAACTAGACCATACGAAATTAGAAGACCAACTCCGAAAAAGTGAAGCCCAATGAAAATCACACGTCTAAAAAAGCACCCGCTACTACAAGTTTCAACCCTATATAAAGGACTACATCTTTCATGATGGCTGATAATGGCCTAGCTTCACCACCCAACAGCGCCACCACCGCAAGAGAAATTTACTAATTCGTAGAAGATTGCACCTAAAATTTCAAACGGACTCGTACTATAGTATATAGTTTTGTTTTGACAATTTGTAGAAGATTTCGTATTCGTGAAATTTGGAAAAACGAAAAATTAATATTCTTGTTTTTGGAAGGATGCTTCCTTATCGATGGCGACTGTAAACAATTAATTTAAGCAGCGTGAACGACGTCGGACGTCGGTTTTTTAGAACCGGAAACGGCTACCTCAGAGAATAACGTTACAAAGATCTACTTTTTCTTATTACAGACCAGAGTGATGGTCTGTGAGTTACATGAGTCAGTAGGTATCGCAGAAAGTGTGTAGATCATATCTGAGAAGGAATAGTGGACGAAATGATCGAGCTAGGCCAAGACTTTCAACCTCATCAACATTATTTTACAGGTTTGGCACAGTATGAATAACCAAGTTTGAAACTATCAGAAACTATATTTTTTTTAATATGTCGGAAAATCGCAGGGTCAAGTCTACCGAATGAATAGGGGCCATAATAATAGGTTTTTTGTTGATTCTATCATTATCCGAAGCCACTAAGAATATTAATGGATAGGCTACCGGTCTACTGTATTTTTAAAGAAAATAATACCCGCAAATTATAATTAAAATTACCCGAGTAAATGATATTTCAAAAACTGTATTTTGCTAAGTTGGTAGGACTGTCCTTAATTAATATGCTTTTGTTGGATATTTTGGGTTTGCTCGACTCGTCCCGATAAAGCTGAATTTTTTTCAAAAAGAGTACCGTATACAGGTCTCTTTGGACATGGTTGATCGTTCAAATTGCGATCTCACATTCCTTGAGAGCATTATAGCTGCCGATGAGATATGGGTTTATGAGTTTGACATGCAAACAAGTCAACAATCATCGGAATGGAGGGAAACAAACTAGGCGAAACCAAAAAAACCACGCCACAGCCGCTCAAAAGCAAAGGTGATGCTCATTGTTTTTTTCGATATTCGTGGTTTGGAGCATCATTAATTTATTTTGGCGGGACAAACGGTGAATAAGAAGTTCTATTTGGCCGTATGTCGAAAACGGCTGTATTTGCAGAAGAACAATTCATGGATTTTATAAGATGATAATGCACCATCGAATCGAGCCACTATTGTGACCGAATTTAAAGCCTAAAACTCAATGAATACTATCGATCAACCATCGTATTCACCAGATTTAGCTCCGTGTGAATTTTGCTTGTTTCGTAAACTGAAATTCCCGCTCTGTGGAACCGTTTTCAGTCGATCAAAGAGTGCTTATGAAAAGTGTTTCGAGGACTAGAACTTGTGGATATTCCTTTGAAGGGAACAAAATTAATATTGATGAATAATTAAATATTTTCCAGGAATATTTTTATCCTAGAAAAATTGTATTCCTTCCATACTTTTCTGCTGGGTATATAAATCATCGTACACATACAGAATCTACTATATACATACATATGTTACCTTATATGCTGTTATTTTCTCCAAAACCTCATTACTGTAATAATCTTGTATGTTTTTGTGTTGGTTACAGCTGTTGTTGTTATTGCTTTTGCTGCTGTCAAATCATATTTTAATCTATTTTGATTGCTGACTTTTATACCTACATACAAGCCCACATAACACATATGTATGTATGCATATACATGTGTGGGTGTACGTGAAGGATTTGCATATGGAATGTGTCCGTACTGTATCCAGATAAGGTAATTGAATTTTATTTATTAAAACGGTAAATGAATCAATCGAAATTGGCTTATTCGTGCATTTCGCACACAAATACATGCATAAATATATTGTATATTCATCAGAGATATGTAGCGATGGCGATAAGTAAAAATTAAATAAAAATCATCAAAAATACGCTGTAGTGAAAAGTGTGTGGGTATGAAATCTGATCATTGGATAGTTATGAAGAAAATCCATAAATACTAGCAATGAGCTATAAGATTTTAGTTTATCTTCCAAAAAACCACGGCGGCCTTTATATTAATGATCTGGAGACTAAGAAGCCAACTGATGACCATACATTGAAATTTGATAGCATCATTTGTGACTTAGTTATAGCACCAACTTTGACTATATCTGATATAAAACTTTTCAGGGTGCCAGGTACTAAATGTAAGTTTTATCAAGAGTAAAATCTTTAACCAAGTCAATGCTTGCATGGACGGACGGGTAGAACATACAGTTAGCTGTAAATCATTCCGTCTCTAAAACCTAATCAACCAGACTCCAATCAGATCAAATATGACTCGGACTCGGTGCACTTAAACTTCGCATGCTAACCGAATTGATAATGTTTTCCTAGATCGGTAAAATCTTTTTTTGACATCGTGTGCAGTTTGATACCCATAAGTCAGTTAATGTGTTTTTGGCAGCTGATTGTTTGTCTGGCGAGTGCTGTGTAGTCATCGAAAACTTGTATCTACAGAGCGTCTATCCACCTCTTTAAGGACGATATCATCGAAAAAGTTGTAGACACTGTGTTTGAAAATCGTCGTGTAGGCGCAGGAGAGATCGGAGAGGATTTTAACAGCCTTTATGGATAGACTAAACTCATTTTGCTTAATGTTTTTGGTATGATGCGAGTCAAGACTCGTACTAAAGGACTTCTCTTTTGCAAAAACCACGTCGATTATAGTTCGCAGAAGAGATACTTGACAAAATACATAGCTATGGATTTCGCTAAAAATATCGAAAGTCACCTCAGCCGAAGCTAGTGCTTTATATGTAACAGGTGGCGTAAATAAAATATGAAAAACTTTGATTCTGCTTGTGGCTTATTTTTATTTGGTCTTTTAAATTTTTTTACATCAATTCGAGAATATGATATCATGTAAATGGCTGCCGCCACAGTTGATTGGCATTTGTGCCCTTTTTAGGCATTTTCCATCACTTTGGCCAGAGCTTCCGGAGATAGTTCCTCACATTCTAGACGGATATTGTCTTTAAGAGCTGCAAGAGTCTGAGGCTTGTTGACATAAACCCGCGACTTCAAAAATCCCCGCAAAAATAAGTCTGGAGCGGTCAAATCAGGCGATCTTGCTGGCCAGTGCAAATCGCCAAAACAGGAGATTGAGCGCCCGGGAAATGCATCCTTCAGCATATCGGTTGTGGCACGCAGTGTAGCGTAGCGTAGAAGCCTATTTTAAATGCGATAATAAAGTTTTGTATTTAAATACATGAAAATGTAGTTATTTTGTCAGTCTGGATCATTTAGTCAATTATGTTTTCAAACGACCATGTGGAATATTAGATCGAAACCGATGTTTTATTGTGATCAGATCTTAAGTATTCACTAAACAAACCCATATATATTATATAAATAAGTATATATCCAGCGAAATTATTGGTTTTTGGGAAGGTCGAAAGAACAGCTGGTGCGTTGAAGACTGTCGTGTTGCAGATGAGAGAAAGTAGACATTGGAAGGTTGCCGGACACAACACGAGCGGGTGGGAGAGATACCGAGAGTTGAAGAGGGAAGCGAGACACATATGCAGTCAAATTAAGAAAAAGGCTGAAATGCGTAAATATGAAGAGCTTACGAAGATGGCTGGAGCATACTCTTGTAGGACCCAAAGAGGTAATCTAGTGGCTGATGTTCCAAGTATACTGAAGTTATGGAGGAAACACTTCTACAGCATACAGAACGGCAGTGAAAGTATGACATCTGATTTCCCAATCGATGACAATAGATGTTCAATTTTTCTCCTAGGCTGAGGTTCAAAAGCAATTATCCGCATGAAGAACAACAAAGCGGCAGTAGCCAATGAATTACCTTCTGAGCTATGCAATTACGGCGGCGAAGGACTGACAAGCTGCATGCAACAACTCGTTTCGGGGTATGATGGGATGAAGGCATGTCCGATTGGAACCTAAGAGTGCTCTACCCAATCCATAAAACGGTGAACCCCACAATCTGCGCCAATTACCGTGGGATAAGCCTCCATATATCTCATATAAGGTCTTATCGAGCGTAGTGTGTGAAAGACTGAAGCCCACCGTCACAAAAATTGTTGGTCCTTATAAGTGCTACAGCGCTAAATAGAGATGGTAAAATCAACTGCGTTGGCTAGATCATATTGTCCAGATGGAAGAGAACACCACGTACTTTAAGGGTTTCGATGCAGTACCCGCCGCTGGAAGCAGAGGGATAGGAAGACCTCCACTCCACACGTTGGAGAGGTCAGATGGAGAAGGGCTGCACTTGGTATCTCGAATTGGCGCCAAAGCGATGCCTACGACGAAATATATTTACTGTTCGAAAGTGTAATTTTTTTGGTTTTGTTAACAGACACATATTACTTTCGAATATGCTGAAAAGAAAGCCGAATTACCTAATTTCTGCAAACCAATTTGTATATAAATACATACCATACATATACATATGTATACTTAGGTACATATTAGTAAGTGGATACTCTTCTGCCATATGGACGTACTTAAATATGTAAATCCAAAATTAGTTTTGCTCGTTCAGGCCAAGCTGTATTCTTTTAGAAACATATATATATTAATAGAATAACACATCCTCATGCACATAAATGTTCCATATAAGTTCGTATATATAATATGTATGTATGTACATACCTATTTACGCTTTCCTGCATATCCCTACATTGCTTAATGTGGTGTCACCAACTATTTTACCGTAGTGTCAACTTAAGCTCTATTATTCTCCCACTATTTCTATATACTGTCAACATATTCCTATCTCCATCTCGCTCGTACACACGCTTTGGACGGTCGTCCTTGTCGCCAATACGCTGTCGTCGGGTTGCGGTAGTCAGTTCGCCGTACTTAGTTGGTTGTTGGTTGGTTGACATTCGTAAAATCTCAAAATCCCGAAGGTCGTTGCCAGGGATTTTCTTAGATTTTGTTAGATTTAAATGAATTAGTTGCGTGGACGATTGATTTTTTGACCTTTTTTAGCAACTAATACCGAGTCTTGCTCACTTATTTGTTTGCACTCATATGTCTGACTGCTTATACATACATTATGTAGGTGGAGCAGTCGCCATTAGGAGCGGTAAGCAGCTTCGCTGGGGATTTTTTTGGGTGTTTGCAGAGCAGTTATTAGGTGCTGCCATGCTTTTTATTACACATGTTTGTAGACAAATTTTCCGACATACATGTGTGTTTCTATTTATACGATTGTCTTCGTGTGTTTGCTTATTTGTTTGTTGCTAATACTTTTAATTTGAGCTTTGTACTTTATTGGAATGTGAAAAGGACCGCATTTGCTGTTGGACTAATTTTATATATGTACATATTCTCTCACGCGTTCTCCATTAAATAGCATATGTATAAGCGTTGATTAAAGAGTATATACTTATGTATATATATTTTTGTGGACGCTTTATTTGAAGATTTGAGCAATCGGTGTGTGTGAAAGTTTGAGTTGTATTTGCAATTTTTAACATCCAGACACAAAGTGATAGCTGAAGGTGTTTTTAAAATGCGGTCCGAGCGAAAAAGGTCACTACTTTTTTATAAAAACAATAATGGAAATAAAAAGTATGCGACATTTTTTATTTGAGAGCAGAACAAGAAGTGCATATTTGAGATTTAAAGAGAACAACCGCTGTGGAGAAGTTTGTTTGAAGGTTAAATTAGATTAGGTTCTTGCGCCATTTGTTATGAAGGATCTTAATTAGCCAATCGATATGCCAAAAACTTCTAGTTCAAATGTTTTCCATATATCAAACTGATGCTTTGGACTTAGCACAAATTCCAAGGTGTCAAATTCAAACATATCCTAAGACTCGCCGATGTTATGTCTACTGAGATGTTGCAACCTCAGTTTGACGAAAGGCGGACAGAGCCCGAAAATTTGAATAAGAAGTAACGATAACCTAAGTTCGGGTATAAACGAACATTTTACTCTCGATAGTTGCAAGGATCAAAAGCCTAAATAACTCAGGTGTTGGCAATATTAATAATATAACGAAAAAGTTCGACTTCATTGTTCGACGAAATCAAATTTGGGATCATTATCTTATTTTGATGGTCATATAGACTCACTTAGTTTTATTACTATATTTTATTTCCCGTCAGCGAAAATTATACTATATACTATGTATATGTGATATAAACTCAACCGTAGCCCCTTCGAGGCCTTTTATATATGGAGTTCATGTGAAGAGCGTCAAGCCAGTGATCGGAATTCATTTACATATATTAGGGATATAAGGTTTAGACCAAGGCTAATTCATTTATATTGAGCTACATATAACATTATAACTTTTAACAAAACGTGTCCCTTTAATTTCATTAAAACATCGCACATTTTGACCAACTAAATGGGTTAAAGTTAGTTGGAACGTCGGAAATCATTATATCGGGGCAGAGAAGAGGGAAGGGTTGATTGTATTAGTATTTGACATTGCTCAGGTATACATATGTACTTTAGAACTTCTTTTCAAGCAAATTTATAAATATAAGAATATAAGACGTAAGGAGGGTCTAAGTTCGGATGTAACCCAACATTTTATACTCTTGCAACTTGCTAGGATCAAAGCCAGAGAAATACTTTCAGTTGCATAAGCTTTGTAAATTAACGGGTGACCCAAGTACAGGTCCTATTTTATATCGCTTGGCCTTTCATCATGGAAAGACCTCCCCCTGAACTACGTTAACAAATCGTCCAACTTTATTACAAAAATCAACGTTCTGTAAGGAATGTGTTTCGCGCGCTTTGCTTACCTTATGGTCAATATAATCGGCCTACTTTACGCAACACCATCACCTATCTTGAGACCCGGTATTCATTATTGGATAATATTCGACCACAGTGGATATAGCAGTAAATTGTAAGAACTGAAGCTGATGGACCTTCCCAAGCGACATCGCTTCGCTTCGATCCAAGGATGGTCAGCGATGAGGTCCATTTATGTCTCAATGGGTATATAAACAAAATTGCCGAATTTGTGACAAAGAGCAACCTGACGAGATTCAAGAGCTGTCATTTCCTCCAGAAAAAACAATGGTTTGGTATGGTTTGTGGGCCGTTGGGATCATCGGTTCATATTTCTTCCAAAATGATGCAAGTTAGAACGTAACCGTCCATGGAACTGTTATCGCACCATGACAACCGACTACTTGATGCCTGAAATTGAAGCTCGTTATCTCGGCGACATTTGGTTTCAACAAGACGGTGCCATATTCAACACATGGAATCAGTCAATGGATTTATTTAGAGAACACTTCGGTGTGCAGATAATTTCACGTTTTGGGCCGGTCGATTGGTCACCAAGATCGTGTGATATCATACCATTCGACTTTTTCCTCTTGGAAAATGTAAAGTCTAAAGTCTAAGCGGACAATCCCGCTTCGACTTTGGTCTTGGAGCAAAACAATAAACATTCCCCATTAAAATTGAAGTTTCTGTGTTTTTTGGTTAAAAAAGTAGGGAACCTCGAAATGGATCACCCTATATAAGGTAGATGCATAAGAACCCACAACTAAGCTCTCAGAGTTTCTAGTGAGTCACTAGCAGTGTGTGTGGTCTGGTGTTTTCCTGATGAATCACAATTCTGTCGGTCAAAGTTGGTTGCTTCGGTGCGATTTCTATCTTCAAATGGTACAATTCTTGACAGTACAGATCCGCAATTAAGTGGCGCTCCTGATCGCTAATCCTGGCTGAATCATCGTTTGCCCTGGATAATCGCGATTTGACCACTAACGTCATTGCTTCATGCTGTCGTAAGTGAAACACTATTCATCACCGGTAACCATTCACATTGAAAATTTATTGATTTTTGGGCAATTCACCAATTATTCGCATAATTAAATTCGGTTTATGAACTTTTTTGTCTTAACTCATGTGACACAAATACATCGAGCTATATCCTGTCTTATTTGAATAATTCCGAATGTGGTTGGAATTCGAAGATTCCCAATATTTAATTGATATGTTCCACATTTGTCCTTCCAAAGTATAGTTCCACTTTGCAATGCTTTATTCGAAAGTTTCCAACACTAATAAAAAATGTAAGCTTTTTCAAAAATTGCCATATGATACATTTTGCGATTACTATGTAATATTCATTAATGCTATGTTAGAATGCCATAAATTTACTATGCCACCATATAATGTTGAATATTTACGCATTGGTGCCTTCAGCACTCGCACCTAAATCTAATTACAAACCAATACCTGTGCATAATTACATTTACATGTACATACATACATATGTATGTGTATGTGTACAATTAAGCGCCCACATAATTACAAACTTAACACTCGGACTAATCCAGTTAAACAAAAGTGATTGGAAATTGCAGCAAAATTATTACACATACTACAACAATTTATTTATGTAAATGCAATTACAACGCCATGCAGATGTGTGTACGTGTGTGTGTGTGTATGCAGTTAACTAATAATTTGTGGTAATCACAAATAGTTATTGAAATATTAGTATTCGATGTACTTGAGCAACAACAAATATTAATTATACAAAACTAATAGTGCGTGCGGTTATATAATTTTAATCTTATCAATAAAATAACAATTGTGTTGGTAGTTAATGAGCCGTGAGAATTCGGTTTGTCTTCAATGATGCATGATCAACGTAAACTAGGTGAGCTGAGATTATCACAAAGATGATAAAAAACGGAGAAGAATTAAAAGTGCATATTTCACTTATAAGCAAAAAATCTTCTTCCTTCGTTTTTCGAAGTTAGTCTTCGAATTTCGAAGTTGAAATTATTGTAAGTATCAATACTACTTATTATGTGCAAGTTACTAAACATGTAAAAGTATGCAGTGCAACATAAAATCATTCGGCCGAATCAGTGTTGGATCTTCGAAAAATAAAAAAATTACGTCTTAAATAAGGTTGGATCGAATTTTTGAAATTTGATACTTTTGTGAATGTCATTGAATGTACTTTTTCCAGGTTTGGATATTTATTTATATACTTTTTGTAGAAAACTTTTTAAGAAAATTATTTACATTTTTGAAATTAAAAGGAAAATATGTTTAAGACTTAATTAGAAAAATAAAATCGAAACACTATCAATTGAATATTTAGGGCTCAATACTTCGAAAGATGTTACCAAAAGTGGTTCCCTGTACAAGTTCTCGTATTTGGAAAAAGTTATTGGGGTTTCCTTAATCAGCGATTTTAAAGAGGTTGATCCATTACGAGTTTCCTACTTTTTTTTAAATAAGTAAAACACAAAAATTCAAAGTTAAAGGGGAATGTTTATTGTAATTCGAAATACAAAAATTACAAAATTATATCTTTTAAATGTTGGCCACAGCTATGTACGTCTTAAATAGTCGATGACTCGTTCGTGCATTGCGACTGGTAACTGGCGAATGACACGTGTGATGTTTTGCTCCAATGCCTGAAAGCAGGATTGCCCGCATAGATATCGAATGGTCGTGGTGACCAATGGACCGCCTAAAACGTGAAATTTTCTGCTTACCGAAGTGTTCTCTCCATAAATCCATTGATTGTTGTGATGTGTGGGAAGTGGTGCCGTCTTGTCGAAACCAAATATCGCCGAGAGCACGAGCTTCAATTTCAGGCATCAAATAGTCGGTTATCAGGGCGTGATAACGGTCGCCATTGACGGTTACCTTCTCACCGGCATCATTTTTGAAGAAATATGAAATGATGAATCCACCGGCCCACAAACCTTAACAACAAATGGGACTCATCGCTGAACAAAATTCTTCTTGGAACATTTCGAGAGTCCATAGAGTGAAGCGATGTCGATTGGGAAGGTCGGACGGCTTCAGTTCTAGCACAAGCTTTTTTTGTACGCTTAAAAATTAACATTTCAACGTAAAATGCGCCAAGTCGTCCCATACGTCAGTGTGAGTTATAGTTGAAATTGATCTCTCTCCAAAGTTTTAAAGCTTATTGACGTAATACCTTTTAAGTTAGACATATCCGAAATATTATCAAGAGAATGATTAGAGTTCCAAGCACAGTACTTTGTATGATGCTACCAACAGTTTTTCCCAGTATAAGTTCTCGTATTTGAAAAGAAATTTGGGGCTCGCTTAACCAGAATTGGTTTCCTGTACAATTGCTCGTATTTGGAAATTATTTTGGGGTTCCCTTAACTAGCGACCTTCTAGTTCAAGCACTTAAAGTGCTGCCAAGTGTTCTCGCTATCGCAAAGTCAGTTCTTCGGGGTTTAGTAAAAGTGAACTTTTTGACTGTTCTAATAAGGAGGGAGTTTCGATCAACATTCCATATGTTTCTTATCGAATTTTTACAAAAAAAAAACTAATTTTTTTTACAAATGCAATCTTGACAATCTGTGCAAGAATCGCGCGGTATATCGTAACCAACTCCGATCATTCCTTGGGCCTAGCCTACATGATAATGCAATCCATTTGAAATGTTGAAATTTAAATCGAAATTTGAATGAAAACTACTCCCAATTTATATATTATGACACTGGGTCCTGAAGCACATTTAATGCTGTGCCTAGTCCATATTGTAGCTGATTTGATAATTATAATAACTGTTTGTTGTTCTAGCATACATATGATATGTGTATACGAAATGCTTGTTGTTGTTAACTAATCATCATAGCCAAGATTTATTCTAATTACTTTGCAAGACCGCGAATAACAATACTCATTATTGTTGCCTGATTACCAGCGGCCCATGAAGCGATTCATTTTGTGTACATACAGAGTTCAACATTTGCCAGTACTAGGGTGATCTATTCCGTGTGTAAATTTCAAATTTATTGATATGGTATATAACTTAGTTTCACCGGATTTGTTAAAATTGGTTAAAACTTATATTGATTAATGCCAAATGAACTGCGATTTTAAGACTTTTATACCCTGAACATAGAGAGTATCTATAGTATAGTATATCTATAGTCTATAGTTTTCCACCTGGAATGAAATTTCGGAATCGCTATTAAATATACATATGTATGTATGTGTATATAAATGATCATCGTCCGTCAGCGTGCCCGTCTGTATGCTATAACCGCTAGTTATTCCCTCAGCTCTTGAGATATCGATCTGGTCCAGTGGACAAACTTGGCTCTCTCCACACTCTTCAAAAGTCATCGACAAATCCTACTTTGGACTGTTATAAAGCAGAAGAAATTAGTTCTTTCTCCAGATTAGATAACAATTTCAAAGATTAGAGACAGTATATCTAATCATTAAAGCAATATAAAAGAGGGAATAAATGAGTAAACTTGATTCTCGGCTCGATCATCATCGTTGACCAGCAAGTGCTACTTTGTTTAGAGTAGACTATTTAGAAGTAAAGTTCTTTTGATAAAATCAACTTACATTTCGTTAGACCTACATCCAAGAAGTCTTAATATATGCGAGGAAAAACCTGGACCACAACGATAGCTGATGAGCTCTTGATGAAATCTGAGCTATGCGAATCATTTCTGGTTATTTCTGATTCACATAAGGTGAAACGCTCAACATTGCAATGCTCATTCGAACATCAAGAAATTTAAGCTAATTCAAATCCGATGTCTTTGTTGACTAGAAAGTATTATAAATATCAGCTGTTGGTAGTAGAGGAAGAGTGTTGGTGAAAATTCCAAGGACTGAACTCTAGTTCAACTGCTTTGATAGAAGTAATTTAAGCAAATAAGGATCAAGAACATGATACCATCCTAATTTACTATACAGGTACATTTAGACACCGACCTTTGAGAGGCTCTAATAGAGCGATTCGATATCTTGTTTCTAACTCTCAGGCTGAGTGATTTAATTTACTCCCTTATTGAAGACATATGGAGGACGGAAATTACTTATTAAAAATAATATATAAATACCTGATTCAAAAATGTCTTCCCGACCACCCGAATGCAGCAGTACGCATACCGCGGTTGCATTTCAGCATTGTGCGCATATTTACCTTCCATATTTGCATTCGCAAACGCTTCGGCAAATACCAATGCCTTTGTGATTGCAATCGCTTATTCACACATATGCATATTTTCATATTCCTATAAGTGTATATGTATATCTGGTCAAACACATTAAATGTGTATGTGTGTTGGTGCTTGCGTGTTTATGTGCATATCTGCGAATTGTCAGATCTCTGGTCTTTGCGATTTGCATTGCATTTCGATTTGCAAACGCCTAAATTCTCATTAGGCGCATTAGCTGCAAATTCCCAGCTGCCACACAATTACAGTAACACTTCGCTACTCGTGGCATGCGTGTCGATAAACTTGTGTATGCAGTTTATATGTGTGTAATTAGTTTTAGGGTGAGGGGGATATGTTTGCCCGTTAGGAAAACACTGAACAGCTGGCTGAATAAAATTTTTTGTTAAACTTTGATGAGATTATCATAACGGTTAACAAGATAGTATTTTTCACTAATGTTCACTTCAAAAGTTGTGAAACACAGTTCCAAAGTCTAGAGTTCTTAAAAATACCAAACTTGACACTTTATTCTAGGTGTAAGGAAGAAGGTTTCGAGTTCTTCTTTTTCAGTCCTTATTAAACATGAATTAGATTAGATTAAATAAATGAATGACGATTGTACCGCGATTTATGGTCTATTGTGCCCTCTCCTAAGTCACAACGACTCAGTTAGCCCCAGCATATTCATATATTCCAATATACTGCTAAGTGATGTGATTCCTATTTGAAAACATGGATCCAAGTGGTTTTGTTTTCGCCCCTATAGGATACTGTGAGGTCAATTAGCAGGTGTCCCAGAACCAGCAATCCGCAATGTGAATAACTAAACAATATCATACCGATATTTTACTACATATCGGTAACCATTGGGTCAATCTTCGGAACCATCTATTTCCAGAGATTTGATGAACTAGATAAAATTACATGTGGAGACGAGGTTATGCTGCCCGGTTGTCCCACCTTACATAGATCTACTGGCCCTGGATTACAGCCAAATTATTCGTCATCTAGTCCATTGAACTACGAAGCCATCTAAGACGTGTTCTAGATAGGACTGGACGGAAGCATAGAAGGTGATCCAGCATCGTTATCATGTCTACTTCTCTGCGCTTTCTGCATGTATCTTATTACTTATACTCGCAGTCATTAGGCCAACGTTCTTCACACCTCTCGGGACAGTGGTGTTTTTCTTCAAGCTTTTGGACATGAACTTAGCGATCTTGCAGGTTCACAAAAGACCTTGATCCGTCTGTTAGCCCTTCCGGCAATTGTATTATGTATCATTATTAGCGACTTGTGTATAGTTTGGTTCGGTAGCCAGACGGATAACAATTTTGTTTCGTTTCCAGGAATTGCTTTGTGGAATCAAGTATATATCCAGCCGCTTTCAAACAGCTCTTACATCTACTGCTTCCGTGCTTCTAAGTACAATCTCTGACGTGATGGGATGTGAGATAATTGCCTTAATTGTCGTCTGGCTTTCGACGTATATATTGATCCACTTAATACTGTTACCTGCGTTGGTAGATGTCTCAACGGCTTTCCAGACCGTAAAGGCTTCCATCTGGAAGAAACTGCAGTATTCCGGAAGTTTGAAGGGTCGTGTAAGATCCAGCTCTCAGCAACATAATTCGGAGCCCACTTCATTAGCAATTCTTGATCAGTCTGTATAGATGTAATAAGTTCCGCTGTCGAGTCGCATACTTCTACATCTTTTAGTGTGACGTGAAACTTCTCTCTACAGCTGCTGGCGTATGCCGACGATATTGATATCATCGGCCTCAACACCCGCGCCGTTAGTTCTGCTTTCTCTAGGCTGGACAAGGAAGCACAGAAAATGGGTCTGGTAGTGAACGAGGGCAAAACGAAATATCTCCTGTCATCAAACAAACAGTCGTCGCACTCGCGAATTGGCTCTCACGTCACTGTTGACAGTCATAACTTTGAAGTTGTAGATAATTTCGTCTATTTGGGAACCAGCGTTAACACCACTAATAATGTCAGCCTGGAAATCCAACGCAGGATTGCTCTTGCCAACAGGTGCTACTTCGGACTGAGTAGGCAATTGAAAAGTAAAGTCTTCTCTCGACGAACAAAAGCTAAACTCTATAAGTCGCTCATAATTCCTGTCCTGCTATATGGTGCAGAGGCTTGGGCGATGACAGCAACCGATGAGTCGACGTTACGAGTTTTCGAGAGAAAAATTCTGCGCCACGCAGCGAAAAGAAGAAACGACTGGCGCGCTGTTGTTAACTCGGCTATAATCGCGTAAGCGGTGTCTACGCCAATTAAGAAGAAGAAGAGAAACTTCTCTCTCAAATAAAGCGTGAAGGTTTGTGTCTATTTTAACCACTAACCCTCTGCTTATTGAACTTTTCCCGAGATACTTGTGACTTTGAAGAGCTTTTCTATGCAATTTCGATTGGTGATAGTTTGAGTAACCTTCCAAGTGCAGCCGTTGGAGTGCTTCTTAGCGCTCCTGTTATGCAGAGAATAATGAGTCGCTGTATCCGCTCTAACGGTTTTCTGTCTGAAAATTTGCTGATGGCGGTCGAACACACCAAAGCACCGTAAAGTAAATATGAAGAATACCATATTCGTCTATCGACAAGTACCTTAGATATTTCCCATCATTGTTGCCTAGGCAGTTACTGATTTGCGAGATAAGCCTGGCCAGGGAAATTCGGTCCATAAATACATTTAGGTTTCGCAAAAGAGCGATGAAATACTTTTCTGTTTTATTATAAAGAAGCAATGAGATCGCAATGTAGATAACGAGAAGTTAAGTTGATGGGGGATCAAAATGCAGCCTTAGAGGTGTTAACTTTCTATTTTTTCAGATATTTTAAATTTTCTTTCAAAACCCAACAGACTCTCTTATATGAATAGATATATGGTATAATATGCAAGGAATGCTAACCAGTCGCAGTTTTAAATTAATTATAAATGCACAAGTGGATTTCTCGGCAGGGTGTCGCAATATCCGCGCGTAAAACCACAACCAAATTCAATAATAATAATTGATTGCTTATTGGAATTTGCACACCCACACACCTGAATATGTGAAGAGCCATACATTTAATGCATGCAGCTCTACGATAGCACACACATGCACACACTTCAATGCACAGTTAGGCCTACACATACACATTTCTAAACCAGAATTAGGCAAATTCGTTTAACTATGAACACATGTTCACGCTCACGATTAGAATTATCTTGGCTTTAGTTCGAATGGGTGGCAAATAATCGCATAAACAAGCAGACACACATTCGCACAAATGTTCCAGCGCATGCATGCATATGTGTGCGCACAGGTAGGCAGGGTTAAACTAATCAACTGATTTTACCTTTGTTTTAGTTTAAACTCATACAGCACATGTATATACACCTCTCCTCTGGCACCTTTGAAATCCCGATTTTGCTAATCACTGTATAAATTATTAATATTTTCATTTCGTTTCGTTTCCGTTTGTTTTATTTACATCCATTAACTTATTGCATAGCACGCATACATACATATATGTGTAGGTACATAGATATATATTTAATATAGGAATTGACTAAAAGTTGCAAATTTTGAATTTCGAAATTTTTCTAATCAATAAAACATATTATACTCGTATACATATCAACTAGAGAAATAAATTTTTTTGATTTTAAAACCAATAATATTGTAATACGAGTATGTTCTAAGTTCGTGGAAGTCCACTCGAAGTAAAGAAAATATTGTTGCCGTTCAGGCAAGTGTTGCAGAAGACCGCATTTGGTCGATTCAAAGACGTTCTCAAGAATTGGGGCTGTCTCAAGCCACAACCTGCTTTTGAGAAAGGATTTGGGCTTGCATCCGTTTAAAATTGTTCTCACTCCAGAACTAAGGCTAAGGAATTTGTTAATTTTGCTTTGGAACAACTTGAAAATAATAACGATTTTTTTTAAGAAAATCATCTTCTCCGATGAGACTCATTTTCATCCGAGTAATGGCGTAAATAAACAAAACTGTCGATTCTGCTGCGAAGAAAATCCACAAATTCTTCAAGAACAACCATTACATTGACCTAAATTAACAGTTTGGTTTGGTTTTTGTTCTGGTGGAATCATCGATCCGTATTTCTTTCGAAATGAAGCTGATGACACCGTTACTGTCGATGGAGGGCAGTACAGATCGAAGACAACTAACCTTTCATGCCCGTAATTGGAAAAAGTTGATCTTAACAACATCTGATTCCAACAAAAGGGGAATTATTGCGAGAATTACTGCGAGAAAAGTTTGGAGATTCGATTATTTCAAGAAATTGTGGCATTGAATGGTCTCGTAGAAGTTGCGATGGCTATTTGTGAGGCTATTTGAAGTCAATGATCTTTAGCAATAAACCAGACTCTCTTCAAGCTTTAGAAGTCAATATTGAACGTGCTATTGATGACATACGACTTGGTTTAAGAAGAAGTTGTGAAGACCACTTGAATGGCGTTATACAGGTATTTAGAACGTATTTGTGTTGATGGTACTTCATATAAAATTCATTTAAATCATATCACTCTTATTGGAAACCCCTGTATTTTAACTAAAAGTACGATGTATTGCATTCATTATTTACAATTACTGGCAAAATTCTTTCTTAATTTGATAAAGATGCATACTTACATATTGACAGATAGCAGTCAATCGGAAGTTCGAAAGTGTTTGTATTATGGGAACTAGGGAAGGTACAAGGATATGCTACTATCACAAAAATATTCTCTTCAAATTTCAACACCAGAACTCACAGATTGAACGATATGCGATAAGGCATATATTTGCTGTCTGGGGTTCTTGAAGAGTTATAGCCCGATTTCGACAATTTTTCGGCATAATAATGAATATTTTATAGGCAATACTTGTACAAAGTGCATCTCGCTTTCTTCATTGGTGTTTGATTTGTGTACTGGATGTGAAAGAATCAGATGGAATTTACATTTATACGGGAAATGGCCGTAGTTGTTGCCCGATTTCACCTGTTTTCTCAGTGTATGTTAAGCATGTTTAGATAATCTTACATACCAAATTTGGTCAAATCTTAAAAAAAAAATTAAATATATACATATGTTCTTTGTTACTGCGATCTTCTGTGCCAAATTACACTTATGTATGTATTTTACATCATCATCATCACCTGTCTTGGGTGCCAAGAAATATATAAATTTTTATTCAAGTTATCGCTTGCACAGACGGGCAGAAGGACGAAAAGATAAACAGACAGTTACCCGGATTTCAACTTTTCTCGTCATCCTGATCATGTATAGTATATAAACAATTATTGAGAAATAAATGTGTATCAACACTGCCTATACGCAGAATTTTAAAGTTGATGGTATAGAACTCGAAATCCTCACTTCTTACTTTGGCGGCACTGTATCTGCAATGGAAGTATCAAATCAAGCCATCACCAAGGGTATAAAGAAGGCCAAGTATGATATCGGCGTCCACAATGCGGTCTGGAGGTCATATTAAAATAAAAATATTTACTACCAATGTTAAGTTCTTCTATGCGGCTGCGAAACATGGAATCTCGTAGCCTCTGACATCCAAAAGCTACAAGTTCTCACGAACCAATAATGCGACAATATTTGCCGTATTTTTTGACCCGTTACCGTCTCTAAAACGGTCTTATGGTTACGCACAAAGCAAACACCTGTGTGGACCGAAAATCTAAAAAAAATAAGCTAGCTCGGGCATGTTTTGAGACGATTTTCAAACATAATCGGCCATCACGCTGACGACTGTAATATATAAAGCAGACGAAGTAGGGAACGACCCGCTTTAACTTGAAGAAGAAATTTGGACATCGAATTATCTAAAGTCTATAACAGTTGAAGTCAAATCAAGAGGCTGGACAAGTTAGAAATAAATGGAGGATCTCATTGTAGCCTTTTGCTCTTTCTCGCAGCTATAGACCCGGGTTTATATAATACATATAATGGCTGGGGACAGCCGTTTCGGGTTTCATATATAAATAAGGGTTTGGTATTTATGCATATCAGCTCCATTTGACTTTCAGTGCTTTTTGAGAATGACTTTTAATGGTTTCGGTGGACTCAGCTGCAGCGGAGTTTTTTCAGTTTCAAATGCCGAAAAAAGTGGCAGAAAGCCAAAACTGGTGATTACGGTGGCTAAGGGATGACTCTCGTTTCGTGTTTGGCGAAAAAGTCAACCTCAAACTTGTGTGCCTTTTCAGTTTCGGTTCATTTTTTGAGCGTTATTCCCTAGATTGATAAACAGTTTTGACGTTATATTCAAAAATTAATGAGTGTAATTTTTGCAAAAGATTCGGTTCATTTGGTGCAAGTCTATCACTCAGTCAAAAACACGCGTTCATATCCAAAATGTATTGGGTCGATGCACAAGAAGTGTTGATATCATCTGTTATGTACATATGTATGTATATCTCTGATCTCAACACGCTGATTGGCATTTATCGAAACGCACATAAATGAAATTGTAAAATCTCTGCAACTAAGAAGGTAGTATTCGACAATTTAGAAACTGATTTGAAAGTGTTGTCGTCTAGTGAAAGGTGAAGGGGTTAGTTAGAAGTATTTATACATATGATATGTGTATAGGAGATTCAAACCGTGATCTTCTCTAATAAAGTGTCAATAATCTTGTGTAAAAATACATCTTATTACTAGGGGGTTCCAATACATACATAGGTATGCAATAATCTGTTCGTATATGCAAACCCCATACATACCTCGATTTTTATGGTAACATCGCCATTCTGTTTTACATGCATCCCATGAGGAGCGCAAGTTATTATTCCATCAAGCAGTGTATTAAATTAAAGAAATTATGATTATTTCCTTTGGCGCGTATTAAATGTGTGTCAGAAAAAAGTGACTGTGTGTGTGTGGGTATATATGCGCAAGTGTAAATCGGCGTATGCTAGTGTGAAGCGCAAAAATCCAATAACACTAAAATGAATAAAAAAGTGTTATGTCCCTTTGCGAGCCAAAATAAAAGCTCGTATACTCCCTTTTTCAAATGCTATTAGTGGAATTACACCTATACACACACACACAACCAAGCATCCGCATTAGACGAAAAGCACCGAAGTGTGAGTGGAAAGTATGTTTATATGTGCGAACACTCTCATAAGTACTCAACGAAGATGCTGGAGATTTGCTTCACACATGCGCGAATAAAGGACATTCCATGTGCACACACACACGCGCACATATAGACGTATGCATATGTGTGCGTTGGCTGCAAAAGTGACTTTAGGCAGGGATAAAAATAAGGATTTAGCATAATCTACAATACATTAGCGGTAGCTTTGCTGTGGATTTCAATTCAATTCTTCAGGTATCGAACTGAAATCCATGTAAATTACGATTTGGCACCTACTTGTGCGATGAACCATTCGCAGCCACTCATCCGAGCGAGTGTACAAATTTCGCTGAGCATAGAAAGCGGGTGAGGTGTGTGTAAGCAAATGGGAAATGAGCAATCGGAAAAGGAAATAACGTGCAAATAAGTGGAAACATAATAAGTAGCAACATGCAAAAAGTGTGTGTGTGTGGGCGACAAATCTATTTATTTATATACTAAAAATAATTAGTATATGTGTCAATATTTTCAAAAAGTGATAATGAGGGAGTTTTGTTTGTAATATGAAGTAGTAAATGTGCCGACTATAAAATATAATGAAATAACTATTGATATGTAAACTTAAACTGAAAATTTTCACATAACAATTTTTCTAACTTTTTGACCCAAGCATATATCTATTCGACTAATTTTTTCATATTTTCCTCTTTAAAAATAAAAACCCTCTTATGTTATCTTATGTGGATGCTACAGCTCAAAGTCAAAAGGACACCATTACATTTAGATAACATAGTTACATACTTATGCATATATGTATAAGCAAATTTAGTAGGAACCCTGTAAGAAAATTCTCAATCAATCATTGAATTCATAGAGTTTTTTTTAGATTAAGACAAAAAAGTAATTTTTGAAAGCGGAAAAAAACATCAACCAAAGTCATGTAGTGCATATAGTTTTGAAATTTTTTTTCCAAAAACGCAAATAGAGTTCTGTACTATAAACAATAGAGTTCAGGAAACCCTTCTAATTATGTGGTTTTCTGTAATGTACTGCAATGGATTGCATTGAACACACCCAAAGCTTTACGCTTTTCTGCCACAATCACATGTTTTCTGTCATTTTATCATTTTGTATTTATGATAAAATTTAAATTCAAAACAAGTAAGGAAAGGCTAAGTTCGATTGCAACCGAGCATTTTATATTCTTGCAACTTGCAAGAATCAAATCCAGGGAAATACTTAAAGGTGTAAAACGTTAACCAGAGGATCGAAATTCGAGCAATTTTATATATACATATACTATATCTAACCCTTACACCGCCAGACACATAAAGTTTGTTAGAAAAACGAAATTCAATATATATAGTAGATTGGAGTTGAGGTAGTATCGATCTGATTTTTATCTATTTTTCCTAATACCACATACTAATAAGATGCCACATATTAAAAAACCAATCATTTAAGAAGGGATCCTGCTTTAGAGGCTTCAAAAAATCGATTTTTTTGAGGATTTTTTCGAAAAGGAAGGAAATAATTGATTTAAGCGAAATTTCTAGGGTTTATAATTTTATATTTAAACATCATTCATAAATTTTTTGGATACGAAATCTTTGGTATTCTGCCTTTAGGAAGCAATTGCCCGATCCATCTTGCATGTGTGTCGGACGGCGGGCAGGATGCAGGTCTATCTTAAGCAGAGAAATACAATGTTATGAGTTAAACATGCCTTCTCATTTTCATTGAGATATCTCGCATGTTGACCGATATGTGCGGTACAAATTCACCCGCAAGTTCTAAAATCTTTATATTAGGTATATGGGGGCTAAGCTTCGATTTAACCCATTTTTCGCGTACAGACATATTATGGTCAGAGAAAGATTATCCTGAATTTCAATTATATATCTCACACACCGATATTTTCGATCAAAAGTCAACCATAGGTACCGTCGTCCAAATATTGGGTAACTAGGGATTTGAACAGTTTTTGTTGGTTAATTTTTGGTCATAAGGTAGCATACTCCATTGTACATTGTTTCTTGATTTGTAGACTGGAAAGTAAAAGAATCAGATAGAATTTAAAATTTAGTTATATGGGAAGTAGACGGGGTTGTAGTCTGATTATTTCCATTTTCGCACTATGGTATAGGAATGTTAGGAGAATACCACGTACGATTTTTTCTCGAAATCGGTCAGTCGGGTCCGGAGGCATGGGGTTCTCCAAAAAGTGGGTGATGTCCCGTCCATTGTTCATTTTTCACAGTACCGTTATAACGTATTCAAATTTTTTTCTCACAGATGCCAAATGTTACGGCAATTACCTGTACCAAATTAGAGTTCTATATCTGAATTTAGTGCTTAGTTTTGGCACTTTATAGGTTTTTGGTTAATGACGTTTTGTGGGCGTGGCAGTGGTCCGATATCTCAATTTTTACTCAAGTTACAGCTTACACGGACGGACAGAAAGCGTCGTAGACCCTATAAAGTATAGTACATATATAAATGATCATTATGTTGAGCTGAGCCGATTTCGCCACGTCCATCTGTCTGTCTGTCCGTCCGTCTGTCCGTCCGTCTGTCTGTCCGTCTGCATATATACAGTTTTTAAGATATCGTTTTGAAATTTTGCAAATGTCATTTTCTTTTCAAGAAGTTGCTCATTTGTCGAAACTGCCGATATCGGACCTCTATAACATATAGCTGCCATACAAACTGAACGATTGGAATCAAGTGCTGGTATGAAAAACTTTTGCATTTGCCAAGATATCTTCACCAAATTTGGTATGGATTATTTTCTAAGGCAACAATGTAATCTTCGAAGAAATTGTTCAGATCAGTTAACTATAGCATATAGCTTCTATACAAACTGAACCCATAGTTACTAAAAGAAATTCACCTGTGAAGGGTATATTAGCTTCGGTGCAGCCGAAGTTAACGTTTTTTCGTGTTTCTTTTTATCTTAGACAAAAAAAATGACTGTTAGTTCGAAAGATTTTTTGTAATTGAAACAATTTAGTTCGATGGTTGGGGAACAAAAAAACTTCTGATAATGACCTTTATAGGCCCAAGTGAATTAAATTATTTAAGGTGTTTATTACGATGTAGTCAAAGGTCTATTTAAGCGATTAAAAGCGATATGATTATGAATTCAAAAGGAAATATCAGAATCAGAACTTACTCTAAAGCAAAAACTCGTTTCACCAGCTCGAAACTTGTTTACAGGGAACAGTCAAGCACAACCGTGTACACATAAATAATTTTTTTTATGCCCTATACAAATATATTGTTATAAGTTGAATAATTTTTAACCTAATTCCATTAAAAACGAAGAAAATACTTTAACTTCGGTTTCACTGAAGCTTTAGTATTCTTCACAAATACATAAGAATCCATACAATGACATGTGTTTGATCGTTTTACAGCACTTATGTGATATACTGAGCAGCTTTTTAGGGAAAAGGACGTTTTCGCGCGACGTGTTCCTATGAGTGGTGCAAGCCGAAATGCAGCGTTCGTTAGAGCAGAGGTACGCGATTAAATTATTTGCGAAACTCGGTAAATTTGCGACAGAGACGTTTGATATTATCAACAGGCTTCCCCAAATGTTGCTTTAGCGAGAAGTGGTGTATGTATTTCGGTGGCGCCTGTTCTTTTTGGAGGGCCGGGAAAAGGTCGCTGATGAATGATCAAATCCAAAGTGAAAACGATGCTCATTGTCTTTTTTGACATCATAGGCATCGTCCACCATGAATTTGTTCCCCCTATTGACAAACCGTCAAAGCCAAGAAGTCTTCAAGAGACTCAAACGAAGGTCAATCGGGTCCGACAAGACATTTCAGCCGATTGAAAGTTGCACTACGACAACGCCCCGGCTCACACCGCCTTTCTTCTGAACAGGTAACTAACCAAAGCCGGCATTCCAACGCTTCCGCAGCCGCCCTACAGCCCAGATGTGGCCCCAGACTTTTTTGTTTCCTTACCTAAAAAGGTCGATGGTTGATTAATTGCAAGCATTTTGAGACGATACAGTGAATCCAAGCAGCATGCACCTCGGCTTTTAAGGCTATTTCGGACTCCTTCAATGCCTTCCCTGACTCCTTCAATGCTTAGAAAGCGCCTAAAATCCTATGTGTATACCCTACGTAGAGTCGTAGTAGTACATAAGAGATGACGTAACTTAAATATGAAGATGATCTAGCTGAGCAAACATTACTACGGCAAAAATGTGTGAAGATGGAAACTTGAACTCGATGAAAATTATTGCCATACACTGAACTGGCAGAAGCTTTGTAAGAAGTTTTTTAGCATCGATTTGAGACTGGTGATGAAATATGAATATGTACATTACGATAACCGTAAACTCAAAAGATCATATTGGCCAAACAGTCAAATCAACGGTAAAGAATCCATGACGCAAAGGTAATGTTCTGTATTAGGTGGGATCAGCGTACTAACTACATTATGAACTTCTAAAAACGGGTCAAAGCAAACGAGGACGCGAGGCAATCGTTTTTCAGCATGACAACGCTCAGCTTCATCTTGCAAGACCGATTAAAAACAATTTGGAAAACAGCAACAGAGAAGTTTTGCCTTAAAGCTCAGACGCCAAGAAGCTTTGCTCCCCAAAAAGCTGCTTATTTGTCGGGACCGCCTATATCGGACTACTATAAGATATAATTCCTATACAAAATGACCGATCAAAGTTATTCTAAGAAATCTTTGTGAAGGTTATTATTGTTTAGGTGCAACCAAATTAACGTTTTTTTTGTTTTATTTAAAAACAAGAAATTTTATTAAAATTTCTGAAGGGTATAACACCACCAAACGCAGACATATAAAACGTTTGACTTCACCTTAAAATGGCTCAAACCGTATGTACGTAAATAGAAGATAAAAATTCCTCGAGAACAGGACACACCGGCTTCAAATGAATCACACATATACACACACATGTGTCATGTATGTAAGCTAAAGCAGAAACGCGAATAATAGCAAAAAGGCGACGAAAAAATAAATCTGCTGCATAAAATAAACTAAAAAAAACAACAAAAAAGCTGTTGTTGATGGCCATAACTGCGGGTTTGGCATACCAAAGTGGCAGCAACAATAACGAAGTATAAAAAAATAACAATAACAACAAGTAATGTGTGTAATAGTGGCAGCAATAGCCAAAGCAATAACAACAACAACTGAAGCAACAGCAGGGGAGCAGATTTAGAGGTTACTTATGTGTGATTTAGAGGAGCACGCGCGAATATGGCGGTGATAATTCTTTAAAAATTGGAAATTGTTTTCCAATCGATTCTGCATTAAGTCAAAGCCCCAACATTTTGGCGTTGCTTTTTTGTTACAGTTGTTGTTATTACTTTGTTGTGCCTTTGCTAACGCTGATTGTTTTTCAAAAGCATGAAAAATGCTTTGCTCGAGGGGTTGGAGGTGGCACACATAATATTTGCGAAAATTTTGGTAGGGGTTAGTTTAGGTTTTATAGATTCAGAAGGAATACAAGTTTTTCATATTTACGAACATTTAACACCATACAATCGTAATATTTTTCATTTTCTCTGATTTACTTCGAAATATTGAAGTTTTTGGGTTTATGCTAGTGGAAATCATGACTAGGAAAATACGTTAAAATAAGGATTTGTTTGTTTTAAAAGTCCAAATGTGATAATTCGAGGTTATTCTATTTGATAACGGGTGTTTTTAATGGACACATGGTTTTAGAAGAAAACTTAAAACGCATATAATTTAATATTTGTCAAAAAACTTAGCTTTAATAAAAAGATATGGGTTTATCATTATATTTTAAAAATGATTTCGGGCAAGTGACCGACGTAGCTGGCTTAGTTCCAGCCGAAAGTATAACTTTTCCACTTTTGCATCAATTGGGGTCAAATGTCAGCAAAAGCGCGCCAAATATTTTCTTCCAATGCGTCAATCGTCTCGGACTCATCTTTGTAGACAAGCGTCTTCAAATAACCCCACAAAAAATATTCCGGTGTTAATTGCAAGATCTCGGAGGCCACGGCAAAGTTCCAAAACGCGAGACAATGAGCTCCGTCAATAAATTCATTACTCGTTGGTTGTCTGTCATGTAGCGCCGTCTTGTTGGAGCCAAAGGTCGTCCACATCCTCCATTTCAGGCACTAAAAAGTCTGTTAATTAACCATGTCTTTATAGCGTTCCCAATTGACTGTACCATTACGACCGACCGCATTTTTGAAAAAATGATTATCTCTGCCCAAGCAGCACAACAACAGTGATGTTTTGACAATGTTACGGCATCACAAAAATGGCTTGTGAATTATCATGATTCCAATTCATGTGACTCATGTGATAATTTTGATGAAAAATCGAGGTCGGCTCAGTACATGCACGAGTTTGATTTTTCATGTCCGCAAACAAAGATCTTCCAAACCAAAATCTTCCATAAAATAGACGAGCATAACACCAATTGCTGCGCTGAGCAGATGGGGTCATTCGGGTCTTCTTTGTTACTCTGCACCAACCACTTACCAACAGACTGATTGGACCTTGTCCGTGCAATGTTAGTTCTGTTCCACTATTGGCCAAATATTTATACTGTGCAGAGTCCTGGGAAAGAAACGAGAATATGAAACAGTCACCAGCTATCCCTTCATCGATTATAAATCAGATTCGGTACGAATTTGCATAATGACGTTGAGCAACACTTTCACCGCTATACTGGTTGGAACCGATCTGTCAGAGCGTTTTGATACCACATTAGGGCGACCCCTTCTTATAACCTCTTCAACTTTGTTATGGAGGTAATTTTACGCAGAGCAAGTGTTCATCAAATACTCTTTGCTGTAGTCGTTAACGTATGGGGAGGTTCAGGCTTTCGTATTTCTTTCATTGGAATTACATTTTTTACGTGACCGAGTCCAAACCCACACAAACACACAAACACAATTCTAACGGGGTACGCAGATGATATTGACATCGTGAGCCTTAACAACAGAGACGTCAACGTTACGTAGTCTCAACCAGCTTAGAAAAAGTAGCAAAATCGTTGGACGTTGTGTGGAACGAGAGCAAGACAAAGTATTTGCAGACCACACACAAAAAGTTCTCGCGTCTTGGGAACTTCGTCACTGTTGGCAGCTATAAATTTGAAAAAGTGAAGGACTTTGTGTGTCTCGGAATCGTACACTTTACAGGGACGTCTTTCACCATTCCCGTTCTTTTATATAGCGTAGAAACATGGACGATGATGAATCCAGATGAGAAAGCACATTCCAGATAACTATTGTTCCCAAAGTCTACGGAGCCGTCCATTTGAGCGCTGAATATCGAAGAAGGTGAAACCATGAACTGCATCAGCTTTAACCCTAACCAGCGTATTTTTACGCGCTTAACTATAGCCAATACAAATTTGCACAGACGTTTTATTTGCATTCCGCCAGTTCGGTGGGATGTCTGAAGGTATATGCACCCAAGTGTTCAAGACTTGACCTCCCGAAGTGTTATAGTCAAGAAGAGTATAGTAGAGATGTGTTCAGTTAGTGAAGCTCCCGCGTAGCCCAGCTATCTGGTAGTAGAACACAAAAGAATACGGGAACATCGATTCGCTCACATTCTAATGGTAACGGTTCTAGAGCGCTTTTCTTTGCTGGTTCATCAGCTTTATAATTTCCTGTGATTTCGCTGTCGGCTAGCACCCATACCAGTCTTATGGTAAAGAGACTCGATGCTTTTGATAGCGAGGTTAGGCACTCCTTAGCCAATCCTAAATGTACTGTTAATGACTTCAAGGCTAGTATCGCCGCCCTGGTATCTGAGTGGATGGTCACTTCTCTAAAGAAGGCTGCTCTCCCAGGCATTATATCTATAGCTATCTTAATGGCAGCAACCTCGGCGTGGAAAGCACTGCAATAATCAGGAAATCAGAAATTGTAGTTGATAGAGTAAACAGTAAACCCCCATCATCAACGTTCCCCTTCAAGCTTTGACCCATTCATAAATAATCTCACTGCTCCTCTCCTCCAACGTCTTCTTTCCACCCACAACTACTTCCCCAGTATATGGGTAGAGAAAGTGCTGGTTTGGCGACTCCGTCATTTAAGTGATCCGGTATGTAGTCAAAGTGTGTGAGCATTCACGAGTCTTCAGACACAGGTTCTTTTAGGAACCCATATTTTCTGAGTCTAATAGCAAATTTCGCAGCCATACACCTTCCGACGATGTCTAGGGGCATTATGTGCAAAATAGCAAAATAGCGTTAAAAGCCATGGTTGGTGTGGACCTTAATGCACCATGTACGCTAATAAGCGCGGCCCGTCTCGAGTTTATTTGCAAGTGTGGTCTCTAAAGCCTCCACCACATAAAGCTTCCATAGAACATATTGGGATTGACTGCACTGTCGTAGATCCTCAGTACAACTTTCGGTGAGGGACCCCACCTTTTGCCAATGGCTCCTCTATAGCAGTATAAGGCCATCGATGCCTTTTTTGCTCACTCTCCGATGTTTGGCTGCGATGAAAGCTTCCTACCCAGCATGCGCCCTATAAGCCGGTTGTAGACGGATGTCTACCATTTGCGGCAGCAGTGAATCCGAGATCTTGTATTTTCTAGAGAATAAAACCATCTCGGTTTTATTTGGGTTGGTGGCGAGACCACATTCGATTGCCAAAGTTGTTACGACTCTGACATACCCTTGCGTCTACTCGTTAAGGGTACTTTTATTTTGTTAAATATTGGACGAATTTTATTTCGCGACCTATTTTATTAAGGTATTTCGGAATGAACTTTGAACACCAGGTTACGAAATCGATGATATTGTGATATGTTCAGAGGCATATTTATTTATAATGTTAGCTTTTGGCGGCTGAGAAAATAAAAATAATGCGGTCAAGTGAATAACCCTATAAATGCACACATCTTTGTAAGTACTCTTTTTGGTATTATATAAAGGTCAACCAAAATAAAAGCTAAAGAATTAGTAGCGACACGAAGGAAATGAAATAAAATTTTGTATAACGGCGAAATAGTTAATAAAAACACCATAAAAGGCAATCAGAGCAGCGAAAGGATAAGCCAAAGCACAGTTATATACTCACATAAGGTTTTATTAGTACTGAAGAAGGTGGTTAGGAAAACAAACGGCAGGAAATGAACAAAATATCTTTAGTTAGATGGGCAGCGTGTTAGTGTGCAAGCACATTCACAGCTAGAGACACCTTTGTTTGAAGGCTTCGAACTCTCTCTTAAAAGCTGTTTTATTTTACTTTGCTTCGCCGCTCTCCCCACACACCGTTCACTTACGCTCTACTCGAGAATATGTTTTTCATTTTGTAAAACCCCCGAACAAAACCCGTAATGTGACTACAGTAGTCAGAACAATGTGGCTCGAATGTGGGCAACAATAGGTTTGACTGAATGCCGGCAAGAAGGTGGTGACTCCGACAATGCTCGCTTGGCTTGGCTTGGCAGCAAAAAGGGCAACAACAATGGAGACAGCTGTTTATAGGGTGGGAAAATAGGCAGGCGCGTGTGGGTTACCATTAGTGGGCGGGTAATATGTATGTAATTTTATATATGTATATAAGTGCGTGTACTTCGCTTTTGCATGTGTTTGTGTGTGCATTGTCAATGGAAATGACAATGCCGACGTCGTTGTAGCTTTTGTATTACAATCGTGACATATTTTATTTGCACAATGACAATGGCAATATCCAAACGTTCATGACTGTAAACACACATACTCAAACAAACAGACATAGATGCATGCGCATACACACGCACTCTTATAAGTAGCCTTACAATAGCTGAGAGTCACCACGGCCACGGAGTAGGCACATACAATCGCTTGAAGCCAGTAGCATCACTTCCTGACACAACTTGCCGTAGATATACAATTTAGTAGGCGAAACATTTCCACTTACCGATATTTAGATACTTTCCTTTTGCTTCACTTACACACACACACACAGTGCGTCGGAAATAAGTGAGTGCCACGCCAAGGTACGAGTGTTGGCAACATGAAAAGCAAACAGTTCTGCGAAGAAGGTGGCAAATAGTCGTGCAACAACAACAAAAACAACAAAATATTCACAGCAACAAAAAATAATGCAATTTGAAGTGAAATACACGTAGCGTAAGTGCAAAGGATAATGCGAATTGAAATGACAAAACCTAAAGTAATCATTGGGAAAGTGTTGCCAAAGTGAGAGTGAAAGAATGTTGCTTGGTGTGTGTGCGCAAGCATATCCCGTAGAAGGATGCCTGCATAAGTGAAACCGTTTTTTACTTTGATTCGACAAATTTCACAGCAGTTATGCCTTTGAAACAGAATAGTACAGAATTTAAATATAAAATGTGACTTTGACATTCATTTATTATTCATTTACTATCTTGGGTTTTAAAAAGGATCGATTACTTCATATATTGTCTTCATAAAACTGTAGTCTACAGAAGAGCCTAAAAATTACTAAGGATAAAGACAGAAAGTATTTTTAGAAGAATTTTTTCCAATGACACCGATATTTACAATTGTGTCGGTTATACGTCGTTATACCACCAGCAACAGTTCCAGCAGTAAGACGAGTCGTGAAAGACGAGCTGTGGGAGCCGAGCTGTGAGAATGAGCATGTGAATTCAAGTATTGATTGCTCTATTATAAATTACTTCCAAAATATTGAAAAAGGTCTATCTAAATCGAATTTCTAGGTATTTAAATACTCAGATAGTTTGATGTGAAATATAAGATCTGGTAAAAAAACCATTATTTGATGAACTTGTTGGAATTTTTAAGTAATTTCATAATGCCACTAGCAAAATTGTTCGCCTTAGACAGGAATAAGTAGTAATCACGTGATGTCGGATCCGGACTGTAAGATGGATGCAAAGGACCTTCCAATTAACCACCAGGACTTCTGACCAGACACTAATGTTATGTGTGGTTTGGCGTTGTACTGATGAAACACAATTCCTCTCTTATTGGTCAAAGCTATCCGCTTTTGGGCACTCGATTCATTTAGAGTGTGCAATTTTTGACAGTATAGGTTCGAGTCAAAAGTTGGCCGTAAATGAGCTGCTAATAGTAGAAAATTTCCTACCTATCCCAGCTAAAAAATAGTAAAAGCTTCTTACTGTTAATCCTGTCTTGGTCATCATTTGCGCCGACTCACCGCAATTCGACCACAACAGTTTTCGCTTGACGAAGTCTTTAGTTCCCCACTTTGTATCATTCTAACTATATCCACCGCAAATATTATAATACTCGTACTGTACAAGGTGTGTTCCAAAGTAAACAGGACTTTTTGAATCTAGCGCCCCCTGGTAGTGGCTTGTGTCGATTGGTGCTTTAGAATCTGCTATCTTCATCGATTGTCCAGTGAGAATTTCATGGCATTCCATTGATTGGAAGTGAAGTTATTGCATTTTAAGTGGCAAACATGCAGACTACATACCGTTATCGGTGCGGAAATGAGCTTCGAACAAAGAGCCAACATTAAATTTTGTTTTAAATTGGTAAAACTTTTACCAAAACGTTTCAATTGATGAAACAAGTTTATGGCGATGATTGGCTATCCCGTAGCAGTGAGCACGAGTGGTTTCAACGTTTTCAAAGTGGTCGTGAGGACATAAATGACGATCAAAATGTGGGCCAATCAAAATCCGTGATCACCGGAAATTCCATCGAAACTGGGCGTGAACTCATCAATAATCAGCCGAAAACATCATTGAAATTCATGGAAATGGAATTGAACATCTCCAAACAAAACATCGATTTATCACATTTTGACCGAACATTTGGGCTTACGAAAGGTGTGTGCACGGTTTGTTCCGCACAAATTGACTGACGATCAAAAATTGGTCAGAATCCAACATTCGAAGGACATCATTAAAGAGCTCAAAGAGGGCAAAAACTTCATTTACAATATAGTGACTGGTGACGAAACGGGGTGTTTCCAATATAATCCCGAAACGAAACGCCAGAGTGCTGAATGGAAGGCACCGGACAAGCCGAAAACAAAAAAAAGCGCATGGAGAAGTCAAAGTGAAGACAATGCTGATTTCTTTTTATTATTCTAAGGGTATTGTCCACGAAGAATTTGTTCTACCCAGCCAAAACGTTAATGCGGTATTCTACCTTGGAGTTTTGAAACACTTGGTGCGCCGTATTCAACGCGTTCGGCCCGAATATCACGAAGATGAAAGTAGGCGTTTGTTGCAAGATAATGCGCCGTCGCATCGATTATCGCGCAATATTAACCGACTACTTGATACCTGAAATTGAAGCTAGTGATCTCGGCGACATTTGGATTCAACTAGACGGCGCCATTTCCCACACATCGCATCAACCAATGGATTTATTGAGAGAACACTTAGGTGAGCATACAATTTCATATTGCCGATCGATTGACCACCAAGATCGTGTGATATCACACCTTTTGACTTTTTCATGTAGGGATATGTAAAGTCTACAGTCTATGCGAACAATGCCGCTTCAATTCAGGCCTTGGAGCAAAACATCGCGCCAGTCACTCGCCAGTTACCAGTCGAATTGCTCGTATGAGTCATCGAAAAGTGGACTCAACCGGTGGACCATTTAAGACATAGCCGCGGCCAACATTTGAAAGAGATAATCTTCTAAAAATAAATGCCAAGGAATGTTCTTTCGAATGATAATACACTATTTCCATTAAATTTGAAGTTTCTATGTTTTTTCTTTAAAAAAGTAGAGACCCTCACTCTATATTAATAGACCACTTTTTGAAGCTAGTTTTTCAAATTTCTGCGGCAATAAGTAAATGTATTAACTCAAACCTATATTTCAAGAAAAATATGTTTGTTTTTAAGTGGAAAATATTTAATATTTTAATAATATTTTGATCAAATTACGCTTAAATACATACGCATTATGTTTGCCGTTAATTTTGTGCACCTACTGTGCGCTCGCAGCTTTCACCTAAGCTTTTTATATGTTCTCTTATTATTTGTGATGAAATCTTCTATTTTATATCACACTATGAAGTGTATTTTTATGCCTCAGGCACTCATCATTTATTCATCACTATTTATTACGAAAACAAAAATTGGTTACTAAGTGTTTAATAAAGTTGCGTTGTATATATGTCACATTCGATGTGAAGCCCAGTCGCTGACATCTTTTTCAATGCTACGTTTTACTGCCAAATTTATTGCATGCCACCTACTCGTAAAATGTATTTATGCGTTTTTTATTGTTGCCAAGACATTATTATATTTGAATTCTAAAAACCTTTTTTTTAGCTGGAAACACACAAACGCTTTCGGTCATGCTTGCAGTCAACTTGGTGCTGATTTGCTGGTGGCTTGCTTCGGCCATTTTCGCTGCTTCGTATAACCAGTCAAAACAGGTTCTGACCCTAATATCGTAAATGTATTTGTTGTCTTTAATGATGGTTCTACATATATGTATATGTATCAAGTATGTGTGTTTTTGGTGAATGCATCAATGTTGGCGCTTGCAACATTAGAAATACATTTTGTATTTACCATGCGCCGTCATACGTCTATAAAATTCGGAACTTTTGTCGGCTATTAGAACATCTCCCGGCTAAGGCCGTCAGTATTGGCAGCCAAAAAGCAATAAACTTTTTGCGCTTGAAATTTCTTCATATGCCACCTCCAGTCACCAGTCAGCAGTCACTCATTCAATCATATGCTCATGCGTCATTGTTGTTGTCATTTTTTGTATGCTGCACCCTGCCGCACATTGTCGATTGTCGTTTTTACGATGTTTTAGGTCAAATTTTTGCCATAAAAATGGGCAAAACAAAAATGGTGTCATGTTTTATGTTCGCTGTGGCCATAAAAGGACACGCGGCCGCTTTTATTAGCCAACGCATTTATGCAATATTGTGTTTTTATAAACAAAACAACAACAACAATGTGCGTATATATGTGCCGGAATTGGGTTTTTCTGGGCTTATTTTTATTGTTGCCATTTTTATTGCGTTTTTACTTACCTCTTTATATTAAAATTTGTTCATAATTTGGTAGATGTACTACAACAACATAAACATGTATACGATTCTATGTGCAGATGTTGTTTAGAAATGTATCAATTTACTTATTATGAGTCGTAATGTATGACCCCGAATGTTTATTTTGCTTTAGTGTATGCTTAATGTGGTAGTGGGTAAAATATCCATGATTTTTATCTTGAATTTCTTATCATAACATTGTCAACATAACTTACCGGTTTCTAATTGCATTTAAGGTCACCGGAGACAAATCCATATAGGGTTTGTCCGGAAAGTAATAGGCCTGATTTTCTTCCGGCTCGTCTGTACTTTGAAGCGTGCGCGCACCGACTGGATTCGGTAGAGGTCGTTTCTAGCTAATGAACGAGCGGCTGGTCAGTTGCCTCCGAGTACCTGGAGAGTCAGGACAGACATTTTCGCATTACGTGTTTCTGTGAGTGGTGTAAGCCGAAAATGCAGCGTTTCTGTGTGAAACTCGGTAAATTCGGTAAATCTGCGACAGAGACTTTTGATATGATCCAGCAGGCTTATCCAGATGTTCTTTAGCAAGAAGTGGTGTGTTTCGGTGACACCAGACCTTTTTGGAGGACCGGGAAAAGGTCGCTGATGAATGAGCTAAATTCGCATCGTCCACCATGAATTTGTTCCCCCGGAATATACCGTCAACGCCAAGTTTTACGTGGAAGTCTTTAAGAGACTCAAACCAAGGGTCAATTTGGTCCGACAAGACATCGGAGTCGATTGGAAGTTGCACCATGAAAGCGCCCCGGCTCACACCGTCTTTCTTGTCAACAGCTACCTAACGAAGGCCGTCTCCCTAAACTTTTGCTTTGTTTCCTTCCCTGAAAAGGCCGACAAAAGGCAAGCATTTTGAGGGGATCTAAGCAGCATGCACCTCGGCTCTCAAGACTATTCAGGAGAATGCCTTCCCTGACGCCTTCAATGCTTGGAAATCGCGCTGGCAGCGCTGCATCGACGCAGAAGGAGTCTCTTTTGAAAGTTTTTAAAGAATTGTAACGATTGGTTCAATAAATTTTCTTAAACCGACTCAGTGCTATTAATTTCCGGACAAACCCTATAGTCCTGCTAATCTAATATTTCTTCAAAAAACACATTTTTTCTGATTTTCGTGTGGTTATAATCTTAAATAAGAGCCTCATCTGCTCCGTAAATTAAACTGTCAGCTAGCAAACCAACAACTTTGGCACTTTTTATTTTTCTATAGTGTGCTTTGAATGACAAGAAATTTTCTTCTAATTTTTATTTATTGGAGAAGGAAATAACGGAGGTCTTCTTTTGGCATAGGAATCAGTATATTTATTGTTTGGACAATCTCTGATGCCACGTTACCAAGCACCAAATATCTTGGTTTTAACGAAGTTACAAATCGTTCGTTAACGGTACTTAAAGTCTTCGCATATAACACTTACGCTCAAGCGTAAACATAATAAAAAATTTATAATGGTAATATGTGTATAGTGTTTCTCAAGAAGTTAGAAAAAATATTAATCAAAATTATTGTACACTTAGCAATACAAATGATAAATACAAGTACTTTGAAAATGTGCTATATCGGACCATTGCCACGCCCAAAAAATGCCCTAAAACGTAAACACGATACACAAACAGTGTAGTAAGCGGCATCTGTGTTTCAAAAAGTTTTGAAAAGTGGGTTTGATATACCATATACGAACATAACTATCTCCTAAATTTTATAGACCAGACTTAGTAAAAACATTTAATTTTACTATTTCATGATACTGCTTGAATGTAAAAATAACCATGCCTACTTTTTACACAGAGGTTATTTTGAAAACTGCTAAAAATCCGATACCTGACGTTTCACCAAAATAAGGACAGTGTCCTAAGTCCATATTTAGATGAAACTTCATATCTTGGAAATTACTCAAACAGTTTGACAAAAATTAGTTTTTTGCTGAAAATTGGTAAATTCGACCCCTAGTCTCCCTGCTTAACATAACAAAATAATGATGTACTGCAAACATCGGTCGACACTGCTCTACGTTCCATAAAGCCGTGGCTGGTGTCATGCATGAAAATTATGCGTTTTTCTATACGTCTGTTTATATGCGAATTAGTCCTTCAGTTTTTTTAAATATCGACCTAAAAATTTGTACACGTCCTTTTTTTCCCAATAAACTGTTCTTTTGTAGAATCGCTGATATCAGATCGCTATAGCATATATGTAGCTGCCATACAAGTTAACCAATCAAAGTCAAGTTCTTGTATGAAACTGAAAACTTTTTGGTTTGAAAAGATATCTTCACGAAATTTGGCACGGAATATTGCCGTCAGCAATACAACGAAAATTATAATATGAAAAATTCATGTTATTTTCTTAAACGTTTAACTAAATATTTTTGTTTTTGTTGTAGCTGGAATATAAATTTAATATTTCCCTGTCACTACAGTTGTCTTCACGACATTAGCAATGAAAAATTGGTTGCGCCACTGCAATAAGTAAGCTTATGTAAGTATTTACATGGAAGTGTCCATATGTTTGTGTCTTCACTCCTTTTTCGCCTGCAGTGTAATTAACTTTTTGGCGTAATTAATGCCAACTCTAATTATTGTTAATCATGCTTAGCTCATGAAACGCAAAAAATATATGAGCTCCAATTAAAATCACAAACATGTCAGGAGGAAAATGTTGCATAAACGAAGCGCGTTGCCGCAGACGCACGTCCATACAAATGTGCGCCCATTCTAGCAGCCATCAATTACCCCAATACTACAATAAATGCTTATATAATTATGTACAACTATGTGCAGGTGTCTATGTGTGTGTGTGTGTGTGTGAATGCGCTTGCTTAACGGTACCCCACATCAAAGTGAAGTAATTTTCGTTTGACGTTCATGCACCCCCAATATATACATACCTACAGATATATATTTCAGTTAGATATATAGCGCATTTGTATATATGTACATACATACATTCATCCATAGTTATAGAAATACAAGTATCCCCACATTCTGTTGCCTCCACCGTTGCCGCCATGTTGAATTTTCATAAGACAACCCATTTTGTTGGCGCAACTGCTTTACCTCTTCCATCGTCTCAGCTCAGCATCTGCTCTCAAACACATTGTTGTGGTTGTTATTGTAGTGTACTTGAATTGCTCACACCAACCGGGCGCGTACAGCGGAAAGAAAGCACCCAAAGCATCAGAGTCATCATTTTCCTCATCATTTTCTTTGTCAACTTCTTCATTTTCATCATTATTATTATTGGGTTATTGTTGTGATTGTTGTTGTGTAGCTATCTGTAGTTTTTGTTGTTGCCCTTGTGTTGCTGCTATTAACATTGGCATTGTTGTGCTAACTTTTCTTGCCTTTTGTGTTGCCGTCAATGTTGTTTTTGTTTTGTATTGTTGTTTTTGTTGTTGTACTATTTCTCTTAGGTACTTGTCTTTCTTAACTCATTGCGTTGGTAATAAATCTTTCCTGCTCTTATCTTGTTTTGTGCACATTTTGTTGCCTCTCATGTTGGTTTTGTTTTTGCTTTTACTTTTCCTTTGCCTGCGTCGCTTGATAATCGACGCACCTTCCTCTGTGCTTCTCCATAGCAGGCAGAGACGACCTCAACCGAAGGCAGGAGGAACAGCTCCACTGTCATCTCCAACCCAGCTTTGTTGTTGTTATACAGCAGCCATTTCACTGCCACCTACAAACCGTTATTTATATACATATGTATGCATATATGTATATATTTTGTTTCTACAGTTAGCTAAGTTTGTGCTCTTCGTCGTGACCCTTTCTTCCATTTTCATCTTCATGCATATTCAAGTCGTTGTCTATCTGCAAGTTCCCGAACTTATTTACCCTTTTTGTTGTTGGTGGGCACTTTTTCCTCCAAGCGTGGTGACTTTTTGTTCACAGCGTGTTATTTGTATTTGTCACTCTGATTCACATAAAGCATAAATATTTATTTTCTTATGCTGAGTGCTTATGTTGAGACATATTTAATAGTGTTCGTATGTATGTAATATATATATATATACATTCTGACGAAAAAGTACTTGGAAATTGTAATTTAAGTTCCTCGGATATATGATATTTCACAAGAATGTATTTTGTTAAGTTGGTAGCACTGTCATTAATTACTACGTCAAATATGAACGCGATCTGTTAACCGGTTTAATTATAGCACCTGCTTAAGACCGCACACCTCAGTAGTGCGTTGCGATTTTTACAAGGATTAAAAATATCTCAAAATTTGTATTTCGAACCATATTTCGTGTCCGGAATCGTTGCGAGTGTTGTAAAAGGCTTACGTTAATTCAGCTTTATCAAAAACAGAAACCTATGAGTGGTACAAAGCCTTCAAAGACGGTCGAGACTTTGTCAAAGACATGCCTCGTTCTGGACGACCTTCGCGTTCGACATCTGTCGCCAGTCCATTCGTATGATATTGGGGGATATTTTGGGTATGAAACACGTTCGACTCGTCCCGATAAAGCAGAATTTTTTTTCAAAAAGAGTACTGTAAGCAGGGCTCTTTGGGTATGCTTGATCGTGCGAGTTCCGATCCCACATTCCTGGAGGACAACTGCCGATGAGACTTGGGTTTATGGGAAAAAACTAGCCGAAACAAAAAAAAACTATGCCAAAGCCCCTCAAAAATCATTAACCGTCGAAAACGCCCGGAATTGTGGAAGAACCATGCAGGAATTTTATACGATGATAATGCACCATCGCATCGAGCTATGATTGCGGCCGAATTTAAAGCCAAAAACGCAATGAATTCAATCGATCAACTACCGTATTCAACAGGTTTGGCTCCGAGTGATTTTTCATTTTCCACTAACTGAAATTGCCACTCAGTTGAATCCGTTTTCAGTCCATCGCAGAGATAAAACAAAATTCGCTGAAGGCCTTGCCAAAAGGTGTTTCGAGAACTGGAAAAATCGTTGATATATAGTAAGTGTATCACAACTGGTGGGGATTACTTTGACGGCGACAAAATAAATATTGTTGAATAATTAAATATTTTGTGTTTTATTTACAATTACCGGGTACTTTTTTGTCACAATGTATACATATGGTGCATACATACCTACTTGTATATATACTCAGAAAACAAAATTGCCAATCTACAACGAGCATACAATGAAAGTAGACAAAAACGTATCAGACCACACAAATTTTTAAGAAGAGAACTGAGTTAAGTCGGTGCTTTTAGTAAAACATAGTTTTGAGAAAAATAAAAAATATTTGGTGATTCGAGTTAAGTTTAGTGTAAGGAACACTTGAATGCCTTAAATCATACTTCTTTTTCGATGGTGGTCGTCCAACATTTTTTAAAGAGGTCAAGGTTATCGTTTTTAGACTGCCCATCCACCGTATTTTTTAGGTTTGGTCGTGAGCGAGTTTATTTTGTCCTCAAACTTGACATTGGAAAACCCCCAGAAAACGTATTCAAACGAAACTCGTAGTTTTGTTTCAAGATTTGGAAGAAATAGAAATCGAATGATTTTCTCCAGCAGCAGATTGAAGAAGTCGTACGATAGGGAGTTGCCTTGTCAGAAATCTCGTTTCGTAACGAACGGCTCGGAGAGGTCCTTCCAAAGTAAACAGGACTTAAACAAAACAGAACAAATAGTTTTTTCGGCAAAATCAATTTATTTTATTCGAAATAGTCATCTTCTGCTTCAATATATGTAGCTTTTTGCACGGTCCAAAAGCATGTCGAACGAGTGTTTTAGTTCGTTGGCCGGTATGGCCGCCAGTATGCCGATGCAAGCCTTTTGAATGGCCTCTACGTCTGCATAACGTTTTCCTTTCATGGGGAAATGCATTTTTCCGAAAAGAAATAAGTCGCACGGTTACATATGAGGTGAATACGGGGAGTGGTTAATGGTTAAAATGTAATTTTTAGTCAAATAATTGGTTACAAGCTGGCATTCGAATGTTGGATTCTGAGTAAATTTTGGTCGTCAGTTAATTAAAACCGTGCACACACGTTTCGTAAGCCTAAATGTTCTGTCAAAATGCGATAAATCGATGTTTTGGAGATGTTCAATTCCATTTCCATGAATTTCAATGATGATTTCGGCTGATTTTTGATGAATTCACGCACAGTTTCGATAGAATTTCCGGTAATCACGGATTTTGATTGGCCCACATGTTGATCGTCATTTATGTCCTCACGACCACTTTGAAAAAACTGAAACCACTCTTGCACTCTGTTACGGGATAGGCAATCATCGCCATAAACTTGTTTCATCAAATGAAACGTTTCGGTAAAAATTTTACCAATTTTAAAACAAAATTTAATGTTGGCTCTTTGTTCGAAGTTCATTTTTGCACCTATAACACACACATACTGACACTTAAAACGCAATAACTTCACTTCAAATCAATGAAATGTCATGAAATTCTCACTGGACAATCGGTAAAGCAAGCAGATAACGCACCAGTCGACATATAGATGGCGTTACCAGGGGGCGCTAGATTCAAAAAGTCCTGTTTACTCTGGAAAGCACCTTGTATAAAACTTGCCGTTCAATCATCGTTTAAAAAATTCGACCCGCCATAGAATTTGCTAATGCTAATGGTAAATCTTTGTAGGGATACTGAAAAATTTGAACGAAGCCTTTTCTTGTAAGACTTTGACTATTGGAAAATAATATTATAGGTAACCTACAACTCTTTAATAAATGATATGTTTGGAACTGCAAACGTTTTTCAATAAAAGTTGTGTTTTATTTTCTTTGAAGCTTCTGGATAAACAATAATTTTATGTTATTGTATGTGTTATCTAACATTTTCAATAACTCGATTCTAATTGTTGTTTTTTATATTGTTTGGAAAGTCAGTTATACTAAAATTTATAGCGAATACTGCATATACAATCTGAACCAACTACCGTGGGATAAGTCTCCTCAACATCGCTTATAAGGTTCTAAAGAGCCTTCTGTGCGAAGGATTAAAGTCCACCATCAACAACCTGAGTGGACCTTATCAGTGTGGCTTCAGGCATGGAAAATCAAAAACTGAACACATATTCACCATGCTCCAAATTTTGGAAAAGACCCGTGAAAAGATAACCGACGCACACCACCTCTTGGTCGATTTCACAGCTGCTTTTGACAGCACGGAGAGGTGCTGCCTTTATGCCGCGTTGTCTCAACTGACGTTGAACAATACCAAAAGCTTTATCAGCATCGGTAAGGGTCTGTCCGAATCGCTCGATACCAAATGTGGGACTTTTTCAATCTATTCTTGGAGAAAACAATTCGAGCTAAGAGAGAAGGTTCAATCTTCCACAAAAGTGTACAACTGCTGACGTACGCCGATGACATCGATATCATCGGCCATAACAACCGCGCCGTTAGTTCTACTTTCTCCAGGTTGAACAGAGAAGCGAAGCAAATGGGTCTGGTAATGAATGAGGGTAAGACGAAATAAATCCTTTCATCAAACAAACAGTCGTCGCACTCGTGACTTAGCTTCCATGTCACTATTGACAAACACAACTTCGATACCGTAGACAATTTCGTCAATCTTGGAACGAGCATTAACACCAATAATAACGTCAGCCTCGAAATCCAAAGCAGTATCATTCTTGCCAACAGGTGCTACTTCGAACTGTGTAAGCAATTGAGAAGTAATGTTCTCTCTCGACGAACAATGAACAAATTCTACATGTTACTCACCATTCGTGTCCTGTTGTGTGGTGCAGAGACGTAGACAATGACAACAACGAGGTTTCGAGTGAAAGGTTCTGCAGAAGATTGATGGTCCTTTGCACATTCGCAATGGGGAATACCGTAGTCGATGGAACGTTGAGGTGTACGAGATATACGACGACATTAACTTAGTTCAGCGGCTACGCTGGCTAAGTCATGTCGTCCTAATGGATGAAAACACTCCAGTTCTGAAAGTATTCGACGCAGTAGCTGCCGGGGGAAGCATAAGAGGACCTCCACTCCTGATGGAGAAGGACCTGGCTACAGTTGCAATTTCCAATTAGCGCATAAACTACCCGAGAGCGAAAAGGAAGAACATCTTGCGTTGTAAACTCGGCTATAACCGCGCAAGCGTGCCTAGTCCAATAAAAAAAGAAGAAGAAGAAGCACTCTGATTATTTGCCCTTTGCCCTTCGAAAATTGATTTCTAAGTTTCGTAAACAGCGGTCACTCATTCTTTTATTAATATATTAATTCCCTAAAGATTTGTTTAAGGTATTAAGTAACACATATCATTGTCCTAACCAATAATCTAACTACATATAATGCCATTTATATACTCCCATTTAATTGTTATATCGTGTTATCGTTATTATCGTGGGCAACATATACATAAGTATTATTAACATTGACCTTTCATTGGATTTGGCTTGCAAGAAAAGCCGGTTATAACCAAAACCTCCAACCAAAGTCGTAAAAAATGTAATTTCGCTGTTGGAGTAGTTAAATAGTAGTAATAACATCTAATGAAGTTCTAAAACAGCGGGACGATAACTTATTAACCCTTTGACACCACAGTGGGGCGCAACACGATTGCAGGGCGCTTAAATTACCCCCCATGCATATGTATATACATAAATACACTCGTATGCAGAGACTGCAGTCATACAAGGAGTTTAAATGCAATAATACCATTCTTCTTAGAAAAAACAAAAAATTAACACTGTTTAAATAGTGAATAAAAAACGCAATAATTTAAATACACAAAAGTTAAGGAACACTTGTCGCTGCAAGAGGAAACCACGGAAGAACCGAGTAAACGTAGGAAGGAAGTGCTTACGTGCTTGGTGGCAAACGATTTCCTGGCTGTATTAGCGACGGGTGGCGGAAGGCGCATAGTTGACGAAAATTAAACACCAACAACAACAGCACCAACACCCCAAAAAGCAAATTTAATTTCACCGATTTATTGTTTGGCCGCGTGGGCGCACGCTCATCGCTCATTCTTCGGCGAACGCGCCTTAAACGACACCACGCTCAGCGGGTATGCCAGAGCGCATCCTTTTCAGCAAATATCTTGCGGCTATTAGCTGCGCCTGGCTAATATACCGCAAACAGTTAACTAAGCAATCCACCCCAGAAAGAAAGAAGGAATCAGGGCTCATGCTATCGACTCTCGTTGTGGCGCTTTCTTCTTCCTGCCGCCTATGCTGCTGCCGCTATGATGTTGCTGTGGAAAGATTTGTTGTTCGACCGCGTTTGTACTTTTATTATTATTTTTATTGTGCGGTGATTTTCTACACACACATACACACAAACACTAACAGTAGAATGTCAGAGCTCAGCCAATGTAAAGTGCAATGAGCCGTCAAACCTGTGACCGAGTACTCGGCTCGTTTGATCGGCTGCTCGCCTGCCTCAGCCATCCCTTGATTTGCTTACTTTCGCTGCGGCACTTGGGGTGCATATAAATTCGACATAATTTCTTTGTAATGAATAAATTGATGGATGGATTTTGCACCAGTTTTGAGAACGCTTTGAATGTCGGTAGCTATTAATGCAGCGCCCTAGACGCCAGCAACTACGGCAAGGTAATAAAATGTGCTACGGTCAGTCAGTCAGTCGCTTTAACGTTAACTCGCTTTCCTTTCACTGCCGCTAAGGTCGTCGGAGTTGAGAAAATTTGAATTTTCCACTGTCTAATAACACTCCCGTTATATACATATATATGTATGGATGTGTGTGCTCGCACACATTTTAATCAAAATTAAATTGAGTCTTCCTGCGGTCCGTTGTCGCTTTGCCTGCTGCCCGTCGCTCACTCGCTCCTCCCTTGGAAAGTGCTAACTGCTACTTTGTTCTGCGGTAAAATAAATTACGATTTGATTTTGATTTTAATTTACCATTTCTGTGTGAGTCATTTATTATACTTCGGTAATTTGGTGGGGTATGCGAGGTGGCATACCACTGAAGGTGGCTAGAGAAAAAGGGAAATCTATATTTTCCAGCTCTTCTGAGTCATAAATTCTTAGCAAATGATTGCTTTTAAAATCAATAAGTAGAAAATGCGCAGAGAGTTTTCTCTTAAACTCTTTCATTTTATTGATTTTTGTGTCAATAAATTCCATACGACTTCTTCTAATATTTCTAAATATAGTATATGATATTAAATCTCTTATTTTCAAAAATAATAATTAATATAATATAATTAAATGGAGGGCGTTTACTACAGTGGCTGAGCTTGAATATAAATGAATTTAGAATTAACTGCGCATATTTCTAGATTACTTCCCCGATTGGAAGATTATGTTTCACTATCTTCCTCAAATCAAATAAAATTATTTTCCTCGAGTATCTGAATCTCGGAAAATGTAGTTTGAATCCTCTTAAACATCCTTAATGGTGATTAATTTGCATTTCCATAATTTTCAGATTTTAAATAAGACTTAATTGATCGTACATGAAATTAAATACACCGTTGAAATATTTATTAATTCGTCTACATTAATATTATCGGTCTCAAAATAGTCCCCATTCGATAGTATGCACTTATGCAGCGTTTCTTCCAATCGTAGAAAACTCCCCAAACTCGGTTGTTGGAATAGCCTTTAGCTCTTTCAGCGCTGCGTTTTTAATGCCATCTATGCTTGTAAAACAACGACCCGTTATCTGATGTTTTCTTGGTACTTTACCGCAATATACCTACTTCAACCAAATAACATCAACTCAATTCTGCCACAAGACAGAGATTTCTAGAACAAGCTAATTAAACTACTCAACCAAAAAAGCTAACAAAAATTGAAAACTTGCTCATACATACAAGTATATTGTCAACATAACTATTACAGTGGTTATACTCAAAAACCAAGCATCATGATATACTATGTATCTATATTCGAAATAAGAATTTTTTCGATGATACTGTATTTCCTAAGGTGAAGAAAGCAATATAAAGTAATATTCAAACTCACGGTCCAAGGTCTTGCAGAATTCAATATAAAGATTTTACGACCAAAGCGATAGCCTAGAAACTCTTTATTAGCACCAAAGCGATTGTGTATATTTCTGCTAAATTTATTTGTAAGATTTTACAATTTAGCAGAATTTTTTTGCAAGCATATCAAAGGTTCTTGAACTATCAACTTTAGGACTCAATCTCTTATAGTTTGCGGTTTTCTTCAAATACATTTGAGTTTTGCAGACCCCATAGATAAAGAGCTGAATCTTAAAAGTGGAGTTATTAGAAAGCTTTACTGGGTGTCACTATTTGCAGTGTTTGACATTGATTGGAAGTCTTCTTCTTTCACTTCCATTCCGATGTGTGCACTGTTTCACGTGTCAAGTGCTGACCTGTTAGATGTTTCCTAACAAGTTCTTCATCGAATTTTATTCTCTCAGACCCTTCAAAATCTTTCAACAGTTATTTAAATTTATCTGAATAATGTCTAAAACCGCATTATTCCTTAAGGCATTATATTCAGATGTGATATAGTTGATCGGATTTTTAAAGTCACTCTGAAGGGCAAATGTTTCACAAAAAAGTCTTATTTTGGCATGACAAAATGAAAATCTTTATTCGAAAGTCCTCCTGGAGATCAGCTTCATCAACAAGGAAATCAATAATTTATCAACACGAATCACGGATTATTAAAATAAATAAGTATTCCCTTCAATAATAGAACAAAGGCTATTTACACCATTTTGGATTGTCTATTAGGAATTGCGATAAACACTAGGCTCCAAATAAATATTGTGTAACGTGTGTGAGATTATTGATAGGTTGGTCTAAATAAAAACCCAGACAACCGCCATTTGCTACACCAATGACTTGGACAGAAGCAAAGCATCACGTAGTAATTGTTATTTTCGTTTGACTCATATAAAAAGGCATTACAACCAACACATTGTCCGGTATAAAAATTTGTCTTTGGCTAACAGACTCAGCCTACATAGTGCCGAAACGGTTGTGCGAAAGCCTTCATATTAATTTTTATATCTGAAAGAGAAATTCCCCCAGAGAGGCAATAATAAACGAGGAAATATTTGTTGATGCACAAATATAGCAACTGAGAAAGAATAGGAGTTTTAAAGAGAAACTGAATGATCAGTAAAAACTCAGCTGGATATGTTTTGTGAACGTTGTCCAAAATTTTCTCGGAAACTATAAGTCGGAAAATGACAAAGACTCAATAAATAAACTTATAATGTTATACAAAGCTTTCGGGAGTAATATAACCTTTAAAATACATATGCTGGACTGTCATCTGACAACTTTGGGTGACCAACAAGGCGAAAGTTTTCATCCAGACATTTTCTTAATGGAGAAGCGCTATCAAGGGAAATGGAGGAAAAGGAATGCAAACAGATTTTTGAAGGAGAATTAAACAAATTACTTCCAGAAGCTAAATATTCACGAAAACCATAAGTAGTTTTTATATTAGGCAATTATTTCTTTAAATTTAGCCGATGTTTATACTTTTTGAGAAAATATATGTTCACAAATTCCTGTGATAAAAAAGTTAAATTTTTGTTGAGTAATATATTATTGTTACTGCAACTTTTTCAGTTTTGATATTAGTAATATACCGTTCGTAATCTCCTCCAGCTATATATTCCTGCCGCTTTCGACGGATGTTCTCGCGCAAACGCCTCAATACGGTCAAATTGAATTCCTTATTGACTATCTCCCTCTCCGAAACGAATTTATGATGCACCAAACCACGAATATTGAAAAAAACCATGAGCATCACCTTGGTTTTTGAGCGGCTGTGGCGTGGGTTTTACGTTTGTTTACGGTACTCTTCATAAACCCATATTTCATCGGCAATTATAATGCTCATCCCGTGAATGAGGGATCAGAATCGCGCGATCTAGCATGTCCAAAGAGACTATCGGAACGAGTCGAGCAAGAACGCGTTTCATATCCAAAATATCCACCAAACTCGTTTGAACGGACTCGCGAGAGATGTCGAGTTCTCTTGTCTCTACCCCTCTAACACTTGCCTGATGATTTTTAAGCACTTTATTCTACATTTTTTTTTAATTTTCTTCCGTTGAATAGGTCGAAAGTTGTCCAGATCGAGGCATCAACGATTTCTCGGCCGTCTTTAAAGGCTTTGTACCATTCGTAGGCTTGTGTTTTTGTTCAAACATTCGCCACGAAAGTTGGTTCGAAATACAATACTTAAGACAAATTCTTTGTTCGATACTTTTATCCATTGACAGATAGCGCTTATATTTGGCATATTAATTAAGGACAGTCCTAGCAACTTTGCAAATTGAAATATCAGTTACCTGAGGAATTCAATTACAATTTCCGTGACTTATTTTTGTCACAATGTGTTTCAGGTTGGTTGTTGATAAAATGACTTTCTTATACATTTTTTTTAACAGCCTTGACCTGGGATTTGCTCTTAATTTTCGAAAATTTTCCCCACAAATATAAAAACATTTAAAATATTCAATCCATTTTTTTATTGTTCACTTTCAGAATTTATTTCTTATTATAGACTTTAATATTTAATATTTTTTTTTACTTTTAATTTAATGATGTGTTCGGCTGGTTGTGTTTATCATTAATTATATATATGTATATATATATATATATGTATATATATATTTTGTTTTTGTTTCAGTTACACGACTAGACAACTTCTTAAAAACTGTTGGTGATATAGTTTTGCATCTATTCATTTATTTAATATTAATTTTTAATTTACAATAATTTATTTTATATGTATGCGTGCTAATTTGTTTGATTATGGTAATATTACACGATTTGCTAAGAACTATTTTTCGTGTAGTTGTTTGGTTTAAGAAAAAAGCGGAAGCTGAAGAAATTAATGATACAAAATTTGTAACGGAGATCGGTTTGAAAATAGTTTTCGTTTGGAAAATTTTGGAATATTGGAAAATTGGAACAGAAATCAATTGAATAGTAAAAATTTATTGTTTTGAATAGAGCAGAGATGGAAATTTATTATTTTTGAATAAAAAGAAATATATGGAATTTTTTAATTAATTAACTATTTAATAAAATTTTTAATTTAAATTGCGTTTGACGTTTACTCTTCTTCGGCATTTTGCGAGAATGCTAAAATTATTACTTTTTTGCTATTTACAAGTTGCGTTTTAATAACTTTTATTGAATAAAATTTTGTCATAAAAAATTCACATAACTTTTTTTAGTTTTTTTACAGAACTGTAATAAAAAAAAAATTTTGTAATAAAAAATCATTAAATTTTCATTTCCAAAAAAAGTATGTGGAACAAAAAATCATAAATTTTTTTTGTTTTATTTTTGTTTTTAACCGAACCGAACTTAAATAAATTATTTTCGTTTGCGGTTTTACTTAACATATTTATATATATTAATTAACGCATTTTTTTAATTTAAAAATAGTTATTGTTCTTTGGATATATATTATGTTAAACCTTTTTTATTTTATATCTCAATACAAATGTTCACCATTTTAACTACAATTAATTCAATTACTTAACACTAAACATCTGTATGCACTTTAATTAATCAATATTTTACAAGTATTGTAACAAATATTTTGCTTTTTTGCTTTTTTGTTTATTTTTTATTATTACATTTTCTTTAATAATTATTATACACATCCCTTTACATTTCACTCGAACAGTTTGAGAGCCGCAGTTGTGTTATGCTTTCTTCTTAAGTTGCCGTTATTTATTTATTTATTTGCATTATAGTAACTCTACCCAATTAAAACCACCCTCGACAGCTTTAGTCGATGACCTCCTCCACTTCGTCGCCGCCATCACTATTGACATTCGGCCCCAACAGTCCGTTATTTGTGCCACCACCATTGCCGCCACGGCCGCCGTTGCCATCCCCCATATCACTGTGTTGATGTCCCAGCGGTGATTTGTTATTGTGCACACCGTTGCCCACCAGACTGCCCACACCCACGCTCAGCTCGCCATTATGATCTAGCAGCAGGTTGTTGTTGTTCAACAAGTTGTTGTTATTATTATTGTTGTGTAAATGATGTAAATTATTGTTGAGATTGGGTGAGTGTGCGGATACACCGCCACCACTGCTGGCGGAGAAGTGATGCAAATGATGTTGATGTTGATTGAGTAGCGCCCCGAGGGCGTTTTCTCAGACAACATCAGTCACACCGGTGTATTGACAGGCGGACAGACCCGCTGAATTGGAACGCGACACTGGCGACGGTGCCGAGTAGGGACTGGCAAAACCGGTGGTGTGTTGTTTGGCCTTTAGGCGTAGTGTGGCAATACTCGATGACATGCTCGACGTCATGCAGGGTTCGGCGGCGGCACGGTACATGTACGGATTGGCGGGCGTGGTGTAGGGACATGGTGCGGCGCCGACATTGCTGTTGGTCAACGTAGAGCCCATTGTGCCCGGCAACATGGAGTTGTTCATGCTGACCGCCACACCGCTAGCGCCGGTATTGAAGCAGTTCACCGAGTTTTGGTGATGATTGGTGGTCACCATGGAGCCGAGTGGATTTACCGGCCAGGGGAAAGGTTTCGTGCCCAACGGTGATGGCACTTTAGTCCAATTATTGTACGGATATGACGAGTAGAGCGAATCATCGGCGAAGGGTTGCATAAATTGTGAACCAAAGCCGGATTTGAAGTCGGCGGCAGCAACAGCTGCGTTCATGGCGTTGCGCTCGCGCTTGCGCCACTTGGCACGACGATTCTTGAACCACACCTGGAAATAAATGGAGAAGATATGAGATTATTAGTTTTTTTTACTACGCAGGGAAAATCAAATAGGAAGTAATTAATAAATTGTTAGATTTCGGACACAATAGACTAAAGGTCGCGGTACGAAACTATTTGAGTAGTTGATTAGGTAGTAGAATCTATCGAAATATGAAATGAATTATTATTTTTAATTTACCACTAGCTGAGATTCATAAGTCTAAAACAAATATTGATTTTTTCTATATTAATTGGAGCTAATTTAGAATTCATTAGACATCAATTTCCGGTATTAAGAAAAGTAAATGAATGAATAGTGTAATTATTAACTTGTGTAAACATGAATATATAAAATTGGCATGCATATATATGTATGTATATACATACATGCATATACATATATGTATATCCTCTTATTTGTATGCGCGTGTATGATGAATTTCATTCATTAATCGATTTTAGGCAATAATATATGTTTCTAAGCGGAAATGATTTGTTATGCACATACATACAGACAGCCACTTACACATATGTACTTAATACATATAAGCGACTTTATGACTCTTGCAAATTAGCCACCCAAATATACGAATTTGAATCAACAACTACGAATGGTCTGATATATGTATGTATGTACATATATTAATTCTGCCGATAACTACATTATTTACTTTTTGAATAAATATGTATGAATGAATGGTTTTTTAGGTTTATGAAAAAATCTTAATAGACCTTTTTTGAAAAGCATTCAATTTCCTACGGTATCCACAAAACGAAATATTTTGTGAAATAGTTGGAATGAGATACCTGGTAGTAGGAAAAAATAGAAAACCGTTAGGCGGAGAACCTTCTCAACTTTTTTTTTGCAGATTTTATTAAGATAAAAAATTATTTTCATAAAAAATGGTGGCACTTATGCAAGAGTGCTTATATAAAAAACAGTAACAAAAAATATTATGCAGTTAACTAGATAATCTTACACTGAAGCTATAGTACTAATCATGTAACAGACACATAGTTATATATATACATAAGTAGTTACAAGTGGATATGAGCAGTAATCCATCAGTACCGCTACCGCTCGATTTGAATAATGTAGTGTCAAGAAAAACTCTTTCAAATTTTGCGTGCTAATACTGTCTGAACCTAATCTGACTTTTTACTATAAGGGAGTGTATAAGAAAATATTTTTTTTGCTATTGTACCAATAGAATAATTTTTTAACTCCTTAAAACTTACTTCAAGCCAAAAAAAATGATCTTAAACTGTTTAACCTTAAATGTGATATTGGGTCCTACTTACTCCTAAATCTAAATGAAAATTCTCTGTCTGCGCCTAATTTCATTGATTAGTTCTATATAGGTTTATCTTCACCTAAAATGTAGAATAACGTCACATTACTATTCATAAGTTTTCAGAAAAAGAATAAGGCGCTATAAAGCAGAAAGATTCTTATTGAAGGAAAAAAAATTAAATTGGGTTATAACGGTTATATGTACTATATATAAATATATAGAAACTGAAAATTTTATAGAAATATGTTTGTAGTATATTGTAGTGGTTCCTAAACCATAAGAAACTCAATTTCGATTTCGCCATATTTTCCATTTTCGGTAACGATATATATATGTATATATATATACATATATTTATTTTTGGTTAATGATCTCTCTCTTTCCCATTGAAACATCCCTTACATTTTTCGAAATATTTTTAGTTTAATATCTGCAAAAGAAGTATATGGACAATACATTATGACATTGCAAGACTCAGAAATTGAATGCTTTTGATGGATATCTTAGGTATGAAATTCGTTCTTGCTCGACACCTCCCGATAAAGTTCAGTTTTTTTTTTCAAAAGTAGTGCCGTAAATCGGCCTCTTTGGACATGCTTGTTCGTCCGAAATCCGACCCCACACTGACGGTGAGCTTTATAACTGCGGTTGAGACATGGGTTTATGAGTTTTTTACCCAACCAAAACACGATTATTGGAATGAACAAGCGAGTCAAAACCAAAAAATCCATGCCATTTGGCCGCATTGAGACGCTTGCGTGAGAAAGTTTTTCGAAAACGGCCGGAATCGCGGAAGAACAATTCATGGATTTTACACGATGATAATGCACCATCGCATCGAGCCATGATTGGGACCCAATTCAAAGCCAAAAACCTAACGAATATCGTCGATCAACCACCGTATTCACCAGATTTGGCTTCGTGTGATTTTTTCTTGTTCCCCAGACTAAAATTGCCTCACCGTGGAACCTGTTTTCAGTTGATCGAAAAGATAAAACAAAATTCGCTGAAGGAGCTGAAGGCCATCCCAAAAGCTACTTTTGAAAAGTGTATCGAAGACTGGAAAAATCGTGTATTACAACGGGTTGAGATTATTTTAAAGGCGACAAAATAAATATTAAAAGATTACAACCGTAACTTTTCTATAAATAATAAAAAAAAACTATGCATGTGTTGGTTCATCGTTGTAATTCAGTCTAATGGAAACTATTTTGGAATTAAAATATAATATAATATGCATTTTATTCTATATTAAAGAAATTGGGTGTTTTTGAGGACACACCTTATATGTAAGTAAGTAAACAAATCGTTTCATAAAATTATAAAGCAAACGTGATGAAGAGAATTTTCAGCAAATTCTGAGCTTCAATTGCCTTTTCGAATAGAATTTCAAAATTTTATTACCTGGGAGAATTGAAAAATCCACGGAACTGTAGGTATTGTTTTAAAAACGAAACATGATTTAAACAAGAACGGCTGAAAACGTTTATAAATACGCATAACATGAGATATTTAAACACATTCATAAACATAACAAATTCAAAAGTTTAGTTTTTTGAGTATTCGACTTCGCTGACACATTTTCACGAATATTTTTAAATGATTGACGTGGCTACCGTTGACAATAATAAATTTAAATGCAAATTTGTGCAGACACGCAATGAAGCAAAGAGAAGAGCAGAGGATCTAGATATACTATGCACACGCAAAAGCATGTTAGAACTTGTGCAAATTATTTTCATTTCGAAGCTTCGACATGTTTGTATAGCGGGTGGGTAGAAACAAGTGCGCGCAAGCACGCCATCTACACATAACATATCATAAATACTGCGAAAATGTACTCGAAATTAGCACTTGCTCTGCTAATAATGTATGCACACATACATATATATAATACATATATAATATATATAAGATACATATGTATGTATGTGTACGCACACATAAATTCTAAGTACTTTAAATTTCAATGAAAGATAAACAAGCGCAAGCACAATGAAATGCCTGAAGCATATGGCTGAGCACTTCAAGTTAAAGAACAACACCAAAAAAAAAAATTGAGAATAATAACACAAAATGGCGTCTAGCACGTACACAATATAAAGTTAAAGTACTTATAAGGCACACACATGCCGACATTCATGACGGCGTTGTGTGTGTGTGTGTGGGTGTGCAGATACAATTGTGAAATTGCAATGAGTATAAGTAAGAAGAAGATAAAAATATAAATCGGAATCCAAATGAAACGCCCCTTCATATGCCAGCGCCACACAAACACACACCAACACACACACAGCACACTTTCGCATTTATATAACCGCAGAGATAAGCAATTTAACAAATAAATAAGCGAAGAAAAAATAAAAATTCCAAATGCGGAAATAAAGCACTTCGCCGAGCTAATCAAAATTCACTGCAGCTACAGGGAGCGTAGAAAAAAAAACTAACCAAAAGCAGTAACAACAAAAACAACAGCGCCATAATAAATAGCAAAGCACTGCTGCAGCGTTTGCTTATGCTTGGTTTCTTGCTTGCACAACAACAACATATGGCGTTGCCACCCACCAGCCTCCATAATTTTTCTTACTTTCAATGTAGCTGCCACTCCAGCGGCCTCCTGCCGCCTTGCCGCGCTGTAATATTTTATTTATTTGGCACAAGTTGACAGCCAGCGCCTCCATACCCCCCACCACACGCTGCCGCCGCTCAACTTAAGTAATAAATTACCCAGTTGCCATTTTGTTTTTGCATTTTCATTTGTGCGCGTCTTCTTCTTCTGCAATTGTTTGTTTGTCTGTTTGTTTGCCGCCTTCTTTATTTGCCATTCACTTTGGGCTCTTGTTGTTGTCGCCGTTTGCAATTGTGGCAGCTTTGCTTTTGTTTGTGTTGCATCCATTTTCTACGACTATTTTGTTGTTGCATCCGTTTTCTATGACTGTTTTGTTTTGTTTGTTTCCCTGCATTTCGAAGTAGAATTTTGATTTATTTAACCGCGCCATGACTTGCAGGCCCCCCAGCCACAGCAGCCAGCTCCTTCTCCTTCTCTTCCCTTTATTGTCATATTCCGCTATAACAACAAGAACGACATCTGCTCGGTAGCTTTTAGGGTTGTTCGATTCACTCATTCGCTGCTTTCACATACATAACCGTAGCAACTTCCGACCACCCACGAGTATGCATTGTTGCCAATTACGATTTTCCAACTCCCCCGCAACTCTCACTCACTTCCACCTCTTTGTGTTATTTTCTTCCATACTCCACTTTATTTATATATAATTCTCTCTGTTAAAAAAGCAACAGCATTTACTGGTATTTGTATTTATAATTACTGCACATGCGTACTCCGTAACGGTAAGCCATTGTTCGTTGGGTTCGGTGGCTGTGCGGGCGGTTTGTGCGCCTGGTTTGGGTTCTCTCGTTGGGGTTCGCCATTAGGCGAGCTTTTTGTGTGTGCTAACGGTTCTTATGTTGTTGTTATAGGTGTGTGTGTTGTTGTGGGTGTGTGTGTTGCTTGGCTGCTAGGTTGTTGTGTGTGTATTTTAAATGAATTGGGGGTAGTATTTTATGCAATAAATATGGTGGCAGACGGAATACATAAATTGCTGTCAGTGCAAAGTTTATAAAAATATAAAAATTTTGCACAAGTGCCTTTTTTATGATGCCACGTAGATTTTATTTTATATTGTTTTTGTGTTTCTGTGTGGAAAAGTCTCAACTCAGGAGATATTAAAGTGGCAGGCTCGATAAAAGAATTAAAGCAACTTCTTAGTTTTATCTTGTTTGCATGGCAACAGCTATTTAAATCGTTTTAAGGTGCTGATGTTTTTCCAAACTTTTTCTTTAATGCTATTTTATACAGATAAATTTCTGTAGACAAAAATACATTTTTAATTACCCAGCGGTCAGTTCAATTAGATTATTAAAATTATTCAGAGTTTCAACTTGTTTGGATCATGACAACACAAAATTACATAGGTTGCCTTTTATATTTCAGGATTTGGCAACCTTAGCGTTGGAATCTGGACCTCGGCAATTTATCATAAAGTTTGATACATTTGATACACAGTAACTGGAAATGTTCAGCTCTCCCAAAAAATTTAATTGAATCGCGAACATTTTAGCTCGATTAATTTTTACAACTTTCGACGCAGGTTAACTCAGCAACCTAATGATCTCAATACAAATTCAATTTTTTTCGATGAAGCTCTATCAAGGAATTTTATCGATGTTGTACATCACTCTAATTCGAATATTGGAAAGGGGACCAAAATCAATTGTTGTTCCGAAAAGTATGACATATGTACATATTATGTTGTGAGTAACCTGATTTTTCAAAGATCGAAGGAAGGCAAAATTGTATTTAAAAACTCCAATTCGGGCAAAAATTAATGCAAATCGTGTCAAAAGTGTACAAGATATAGAGAGAAAATGGGTTTTTTCTATGGTTTTTAATAAGATGTCTTGTAAATTTACTATCAATTTCCTCAAAAACCGTATTGTGAGAATTGTGGAACTTCAGAATTAGCGTGGCTTCTAGTTCCTAAGTTTTATATACTTAATATCGAAGGTATTTTGTAAAAATTCGCTTTTGTTCGAACCACATCATGAAACTTGTAGGTAGGTAGATAAAGGGGGGCGGCAAAACATCCTTGGCCCCGGGCGCCCGAAGTTGTAGCTACGCCACTGTTCAGTATACATATGTAATTTACTTAAAAGCCTAAACAACAATATTTTTTTCATTCAAATTTGTCGACCTTTGCGTTTGGGAAAGTGCTTTCGAGCTGAGCTCTTCTTAAATTTTTTAATATGAAGAAATCCTGGTTTGCACGATTTCAAAGTGACGATTTTAGTTTGGAAGACAAAAAACGGGGGCCAAAAAACAGTTTGAAGATGAGGATTGCTCCGGGAAGATTGTTGTCAAATACAAGAAGAGCCAGCAAAATCTATGCAAGCCACTCAAGCAGCCATTTCAAAACGTTTAAAGCAGCCGAATATATTCGTAAGCAAGATATTTGTGTGCCATTCGGATTGAAGTCAAGAGATGTTGCAAAACGAGTTTGCATGTAAGAATTGTTGCTTTTTACGTCAGGAAAAGAAGTCGGAAAGTGACTGTTCATAAAATAACAAATAATCAATTGCGAAACAAGGCGAAAAAGCCAAGTCAACGGCAAAGCCGAATATGCATAACGACAACGTAATGCTCTGTATTAGGCGGGATCTAACAGATGTGTTGTATTATGAGCTTTTAAAACCGAATGTTAACATTAATGGAAACGCTACCGAGGACAACTCATCAAATTGAAACAAGTGAATGCCGAAAAACAGCCGTTATTCACGACTAAACACTAATTCTAGTTTTCCAGCATGACAATGCTCGGCCTCATGTTGCAAGGCCGGTTAGAAACTATTTCAAAAACAGCGGTTGGGAAGTATTGCTTCATCCGCTTTATATCCCAGATCTGACTTCTTCTTATTACCATTTAATGCGATCTATGCAGAACATCCTCACTGGAAAACGGTGCACATCAGAACAGGGTATCAAAAATTGGCTTTATCACTTTTGGCCGTTTAGTCGGGTCTGGTTTGGATGGAATCCACAAATTGCCAGAAAGATGGCAAAATAATATAATTTCCGAAAGGCAATACTTTGAATAATGCTATTAACAGTTTTTCCTTAAATAAATGTTAAAATTAAAAATAATAAAAACTCAGGAATATAGACCCTATAGTATAGTAAAGCTCTATGGGATAGTTGGTGTCATCTACTTCGTGAAACCAAAAAAAAAATGTTTTTTTGATTTGCCAATTTTAATTATTAAGCCAGTATAAGTAGATCTTCTGAGCTTCCGTGTGAAATTCTCACAACCTGTCTTATGGGAAAGCTCTCTTTACTCGCTGATTATTAGCTTCTTTGCCTTCAATTTTATACGCTAAACGCCAATAAATTAATTGATAACCCATGGATGTGAGAAGTTAATTATGGGCGCTTAAAATGTGCTGTAAAATTACGATTTTACACCAGCGTGTGTAGACACACACATACACATGCTAAGAAACTTCTGCACCCAAATCACTGCCGTCGCTTAACCGAAATAACGGCGCAAGCGAGAAGGCGCAAGCGCTTACACATGCATTCTCCACAATTGTAATGAGCATGTAATCCCTTGTTGTTGTTGTGCTTCACAGTCAGAAGTAGCGGTAGTGCACATAATAAATATGATTTGGGTGTGTGTGTGTGGTGTAGTTGTGGGGTTGAAATTTTGTTGGTGCTGGTGCTGGGTCTGAGTTTGTTTGTTTAGTTAAATGCTGCACACATACATACATACATATGTTCTGCTTGCAAGCAATATTCACAGCTATTATTCCTATGCAATTGTAGATATATGAGAATTGTATAGCGGCGTCAGCTAGTACAACAACAACAATTGCCGAAGTTTTTAACTATGCGCACGCGTTTCGTATTCGTAATGGATGCCAAGCATTGAAAATTCCCAATGTTCCGCTTTCCTGCTCTACCGCCTGAACTTGTGTGCGCGGAAGTCAATATTTGCTTTGTGGGAAAATCGCTTGAATGCAAACGCACACATAATAAACTAACTCTAACACAATAAGTAAAGTGGTAAAAGTCAGTGACTTCAGTTTTATGCGCCTAAAAGGCGTCTAATCAAATTAGTTGCGGTGCAACATAATTGAAATGTAATTACCACACGGTAGCGCAGTGTGTGTGGGAAGTTTCATCAGCAAGTCTTAATTTTCAGAAAGCGTAAAGCAAATAGGATTAACTATCATATGAGTACACTTCCTTGCTCGTTTGTATTTTTCTATTTGTGACATTTCACTCAAGTCTAACACCAGCTTGTCGGTTTAGCTCAGCGCTGAGGTGCAAAGGTGCACGTTTATCCATCATTACCTGCCTCAAATGCATAAGCAAAGCAATAAAAATCATAGCTGCTCAAATCGCCGGCGCTTAGACAAGCTAATGCCCGCAATTAATCATGTCAACCGAGTCAAGTCATCATCTGTGGGGCCGCTTTAACGAACATCAACGTCAGCGTTAGCGCCGGAGTCGTAGTTGGTCGTAGTTGGAGTCGAAGTTTGAGACACTGTCGATTCGTAGTTATTGACACAGTCGCTTTTCTTCCTGGTTTCACTTCCTGGTTCTGCTCTACTCTTGTACATACTAAATCTTCATTAGTCAATATTTGTAAGTTGGCAGACGAAAATCTGAAGCGAACGTCTATGTTTTGTTTAAATATACATATTGTTGGAAGGAAGACCTACGTTTGCATTTATGTGCAGCTTGCCTTTCGTTTGTAATGACCCTACTTCTTTTATTACACAGAAGGCAATCAATCAAAAAAGTCTCAACACTTCTATTGCACATCACACCTCACATGGTTGGCGACAGTGAGGGAAGCGAGCGGAAATGCTTTGTAAAAAGGAAAAGAAAGATTTTCTAAGATTCACATCATATTAAGGGGTTTTGAGGGTTTTTTAGCTTGAAGTGAAAACAAATATTGAGCAGACTAAGACCTGGTATTACAAGTAAAAAGGGAGACTGAGATAGTAGAAAGAGCTTTTTTTAATATAATGAAATGTTTAGTATAGTACTAGCATAATAGTATGTACTTATCTAAGTGTATGAGAAAATTTTTTTAAAATTCAATTAATTTAATTTTAAAGAAAATTAAAAAATAATTATTAATTATAATTAAAAAAAAATAATTTTAAATAAAAAATTAACTTCATTAATATATTTTCCACGAGTCTATTATAATTTTACTTAATTCAATTAATTATGTTCTGAGTAGTTAAATTTTAAAATAAATCATTTGCCGATTTTCTGAGAAATTGCATTTTTAATGAATTTAATTTAATAATTTTCTGAAAACTCATTTTTTAAGTTAATTGTACTAGGTTATTTTCTGTGTAGTACATTTTTTAAAGAATTTAATTAAAATACCGCATCTGAAAAAAAATTTTTAACTAATTTGGTTATATTTTTTCTGAGAAGTTTAGTTTTAAAATTGTTTTCTGAGGTATTATTTTTTTAATTTAAAGAAATTAATTGTTTTAATTAACATTATTAAATTATTTTCTGAAAAATTAATTATTTTTCTTATTTCAATAATTTTTTAAATTTTTTCATTTAGTTTTCACTAACTTAATAAAATATTTTAATCAAATTCTGAGAAATATTTGTTTTTTAATTTATAGAAATTAATTGTTTTAATTAACACGATTAACTTATTTTCTGAAAAATTATTTTTTTTTTAATTAATTCAAGGAAGTTATTTTTTATTTAATTGAAACAATTTAATTATTTTATAATAAATTAGAAGATTTATCCAATTTAAATAGAGACAAATAAAATTTTTAAATCAATTAAAATAAATTATTATATTGTAAATTCAATTTCCTAATTAATTCAATGTAGTTGTTTTTCTGAGAAATTATTATTTTTAAAGTATTTTTATTTAATTATTTTTAATTAATAATTATTAATAGTTTTAATAAACTTAAGTGAATTATTTTCTTAAAAATAGTTTAAATAAGTTAATTAAATAAAATCTTTTTCTTCGAAGTTATTTTTTTTAAGTAATTTTATTGAATTATTTTTGAAGTAATTGATTTTTGTAATTAATTAAAAATTTAAATTAATTAAATTAATTTTTTTTCCTGGACAGTAAATTTTTAGATTACTTTTTGTTTAGAATAATTGTCTAATTTAATTTATTTCTTAGTAATTATTATTTTTAAAATAATTTAATTAAATTATTTTTGTAGCAATTGATCTTTTTTATTAAGTTAAGTAAATTACTTTCTGTAAAACTAAGTTTTAAGTAATTTTAATTTAATTACGCACAGTATTTTATTAAATTATTTCCTATAAAAATTTATTTTAAGTAATTTAATTTAGTGGTTTTTTGAGAAACAATTTTTTTTAATAAAATGAATTATTATTAAATATTAAAATTAATTAAAATTTTTACTAAATTAGTTAGACATTAAATTTCATAGAAATTAATCAAATTAAACTATTTACCAAGAAATTATTTTTTTTTATATTATTGAGCTAAATTATTTTCTGAAAAATTACATTTTTAATTAATTCAGACAAACTATTTTCTGACTTTTTTTCTGATTTAAATTTTGATTTATATCAATCCTGATGTATTTAGATAAAATATTCTTTTAACTTTTTAAAACGATTTGCTCTTATACCTTTTCATTTTCCTAAGCTCATTTTCCACCTATTCGCTTTCAACTTCAACTCACTTCCCCCTGCAATATTTCATCAATTTATCACAAATTTCTGCTATTTTTTGTTCACCTACCCACATCCACACACACAAACGACATCAAGGCTTCAATACCTGATGAGCCGTTAAGGTTATCCTTGGCTGCCAGCTCAGTCGTTCGTAGTTGCAAGTAAAAAATCAGTGAGAAAAAACAAACAATGTCATCATTGCTTGCATCAAAACCAATTAGAATTTCATGCTTGGGTCAGCAGCGCTAGAACCACCGACTAGTTTTGCCCTTTTTTGCTGTTTGCAATATCCGTGCAAGCGTGTTATTGCTGTTAGTTGCTATTTTAGAATTTTTCTTAATGTTTTTTTTGTTTTGAATTTAGGTTTTTATGCAACGGCTTGGCAGCCATGAAGACTTTTTTGCACTTTTCACTTCACTCAATTCTTCAGCGCTGACTGCTGTTAAATGATGCGTGAAAATGACAGAGACAAGATCGATGATAGCTTGTGATATTTGGTTATTATTGGTAGGGTGTAATACACAGTTATGTTCCAAATAAGTATTTGCAGTGATAAATTATTGAAGTATGTGAAACTTTAGTCATAGTTGATGAAACTTTATTCTGAAGTTGAAAGCAGAATATGTGTGGAAATAATATGTAGTAATCGGTAATACACAGTAAATTTTTAAAAGAAAAAATGGTACAGCATTCGAGATTTCTGAGTGGGTGAACCTTAATGAATTTTATTTCTATAATTTACCTATTCAAATACCCCAGAATACCTCAAAGTATTACTATTAACTTCAAACTTATTTCAATAAATTGCAGTTTTAAGTTAACAAACTAGTCAAACCAAGCAACAAATAAGTCTACTTTCGGAAAATCAGTATATTTCGTTCTCTATTGCGACTACCAACAAAGAAATATAAAAGTATTAGTTAAACTCCTCACTCCTAATCCACAAAAATGGCTTAAAAACTAACCAACCAACTGACCGTCAATGCGCGCAAACCGTTATTTACCATTTAGCCATTCGGCACTGCTCATAAATGGTCACATTATGGCTTTTTGAAAAGCTTGTTGAAACCAGCAAATCCCACCGCCAATACACGGCCAATGAACTATGAATGAGCGCGTAAAAAAAACAAAAAACAAAAAGGTGGATAGTGAAAAAACTCTGTTTTGCAAAGAATGAAGCTCGAAAACTACACATGTACATATAAATAAACATATTTACATATATAAGGTTTGTATGCACGTATACTGTTGCCTTTAGTCCTCACCAATCTCGAATTGTATGACAAAATAGTGCAAAAAACAAGAAATTGAGCAATAAACGCCAGCAACGGTGCAAAAATCCAATTCCAAAGGAAGCTGCATCACAAAAACAAGCCACCAACTAACAATTGGTGAACAAACGTGCACTTAATGGTCTTTTATGTGCCATCAAGCGATTGCCAACACCTGTCGTGCTGTCGATTCTGGCGGCGAATAATAGCAAAAAATTGCAAATCAAAGCTTTTGGAAAAAACACCGTTTAGTTTTTTCTGCACAGTGCGAACTGCATACATATACATACATCCTTAAATATACATATCTCTATATATATGTATATATACAAGCACACACCCATCTGCGGCGATGATGCCAATTTGTAAAGATTTTTAATAGTCACCCCAGTCCCCTGGCATCAATCTACTTCGTACGAATTTATGTTGCAAATCTACTGTTGACTCTGTTGGTTGAATTGCTGGTGATGGTGGTGGTTGCTGTTTCAAATTGGTTAAAGTGTTTTTGATGACTCGCTGATGTGTATTTGAAAAAATCAACAAACGGTTTTATGACTTTTGTTTTTTTAAGTTTCATTATATTCGGCGCATGTGTTGTTGTAGTTTATGTTTTGGAAAATTATTTAATGAATTACTGTATGTCCTTTGGAAGCAATTTGATAATGTGTGTCTTTATATACATATTTCGTAGTGATACGTGGAATATGAGAATGACGAGTGCGTGGCATTTGTTTCGAATCGTTTTTTAATGTAAATAACGGTATTATGAGGATTATCTATTTTGGAACTTTAATAATTAATTTTTTCAGAGTAGCTAATATGTGATAATAAATGGCGCCCTTTAACTACATTCTATGGAGGACATTAATGCTTTTGTGAATGCTTGTTATTTTGCTCACGTTGCAAAGGGTGAGACCGTCTGAAGACCCACATTATAAAAATGGACTCATTTTGTAGAATTTGCAAAGACCGTGACTAAGAAAAATGTCGTAGTGAATATACACTTTCTTAAAAGAAGCTGCATTTTGGGACAGTACATCTACTACTACCTCCATGACAGCCACCTTAGATTGAAAAACACTACCGGAAACCTCAATTTAAAGTTGATGGTGAGCTCTAATAAGAAAACACCGCCTACCCTCTCGTTTAGCTTCGTTCGATTTAAAACAGAGCTCACTGCACTGCTTCTTCAGTGGCTTCGCTACACCCCGAAATCCCTCGAAGGTCTGTGAGCAACGAAGACACCATCAGGAGAAGATTCCGCGATGCAGTGTTCCAGATTGACAAGATTGCAATCGTAATAATAAAAAATAAGGTGTTCTATTTGGCGGTATTGAGGCGTTTGCGTGAAAGCATCCGTCGAAAAAAGCCGGAATTGTGGAAGAACAGTTCATGGATTTAACACGATAATATTGCACCATCGCATCGAGCCACGATTGTGACCGAATTTAAAGCTGAAGGAGCTAAAGGCCATCCCAAAAAAGTGTTTCGGGAACTGGAAAAATCGTTGGCATAAGTGTATTACATCTGGTGGGAATTACGTTGAAGGCGACAAAATAAATATCAATGACTAATTAAATATTTTGCATTTTATTTACAATTTCCGGGTACTTTTTTGTCATAAAATATGATTATTTTCTTTTTAAAGAACATCATACCGGCTCTACTTCGGACAAAAATTCAAACTCCATCGTTTAATCTAAATGCAAGATAGTATCTATACACTTCGGATACTGCTGTTGTTGTCGAAACAAACTTTCAATAGTCTATATTTAACCATTAGACTAGCCAAATAGCACACTTATGCACGTTGAACTACTTCAATTCCTCGCACAGATATAAGTGTCCAATCAAAAATACTGAATCAAAAATTCTTGTCTAAAATTAGAAATGAGATTTCGTCTGTCAGCTGCAGTCATCATCACTTATCATAATAATATTCTCTGTAATCAAAGTGCATACATTGTTGTTACTAACTGTGCACACAATACACTAAACAGTTTTCAATTATCTAATTGAGTTAATTGAAGCGAAACTATTACACTTGTCATTATCAAAACTCTAAAGCTGAATTTCTTAAGGGAATGACTAAATAGGTATACTATGTGCTACAATATCGATTTAATAAAAGTGTGAAGCAGTGAGATAATTTCACACTGATTACTTTATCACTAATTACTTGGTTTGCAACATTTTGAGCTTATCATTACTATAACCATATAATCATATAAAAAACAGAAAATATTTGTTCATGAACTATTTGCAGCCAAAACAAGTTAGGTGCCTATTTTAGGAACAGAGCAAATATTTTTTCTAAAATAATGGTGACGTTGCTCGCACGAGTAAATAGGAAAATGTCTGACCGAATTCTATGTAAAGTAGTGAAGCTGGCTCTAGATTCGCGCGCCAAACCAGCTCGAGAAATTACAAATGAGATAAACGATGTTCATGTAATAATATCGCAAAGAACAGGAGAGAACAGAAAGAGAAATATTCAAATAACAGTCGAACTTTTTAGAAAAAAAAACCCTTATATACCGGCGGCCAGCAAAGAAACCAAAATTGAGCAAGCGAATGAGAAATCATTGAGTAATATTGGCCAGGCTCCACCAGAATTTTACACGGGTGTATTGGAGCAAAGCAAACATAAAAAGTTTTGAACGACCCCCGAAAGTCACCCATATACATACATATGTATGTATTATCAATAGGAGCAATGTTTGCTATTATAGCAGGATTTGTTCACTGATACCCATTATTCGCAGGATTAGTATTAAATCCTATTTGATTAAAAAGTCAATTCATTATTATATTTATTGGTGTAAATCTAACCTTCTTCCCACAACACTTTTTAGGGTTAGCTGGTATACCTCGTCGGTATTCAGATTGTCCAGATGCTTACACGACATGAAATGTAGTTTCTACAATTGGTTCATCTATTTCTTTACTATGAATCTTATTCTTCCTATTGATAATCTGAGAAAGTTTGTTAACACAACGATAAGTAGTTTTTATTTAACATGATTTTCTTCATAACAACGGTTATCTTTAGAGACGTATGCTGGCTAGAAGCAGTGACGGAAACCATTCAGTTTGTGCGACGTAGACCGTGAAACCGTTATGCGGAAAACTGCAATCAAAAAGCGGTAAAAGATCCCACCAGTGTAATGACTTGGAGCTGCATATCGGTGGAGCGTCCTTGAATAATTTATTTTGATGAGAGAAAGTTGAATAGCGAGCAGTACAACAATGTACTTCACCATATTTAGCAACATTGAACCCTCCAGCAGCACAATAATACACATACATTTATGAATGATTGAGCGCCCTGCCACACCTACCGACAAATGACTGATTTCCTTCACAACTTGGAAATCAATATACTACTTTGGGCGAGCAATTCACCCAACCTAAACCCCATCGAAACCTGTTGGGCGTTCCCTAAATCGACGGTCCATTCATAAAAAAAAAATCTCACAGTAGCCGCAATCAAAGTTAACTTAGAGGATGTGTGGCTAAATGATACAAAGTTAAAAATAACAATAAAGTACTGTTTAAACAATATGCCTCAAAGAGTGGATTGTTTTATTAAAGATAAAGGTTTGTCCACCAAATACTAAAAAAATTTTAGTTTTTCTCAATTTTATAAAAAGAGGATATTTCAAATAAAGATTCAAAAAAAAAATTGCATTCACATATTGCAATAATTTTTAATTATTTGCCTCTGAACGCAAAAATATTTGAATAATTTTCCTTGTATCTAATTGTTGGCGGGGTACTATACTGTTAAATGTGTTATTCTTATAGAAATTGTAAAATATTAGTTCATGTGATAACATCCACATAAAGGACATTCTCCCAATCTATTTTTTGGGAACTATTTTATTTTTTGTTTTCTCTGTCAAACCAGCTCAAGTACCCAGTACTTAGAATGTGGCAAGAACAACAAATTTCGTTAAACAAAAGTTAGTTGAATTCCGCGCCACTTGAGTTTTGACATTCAATTAGAAGCGATACTTATAAATGTTCAGGCAGTGAGAATATTTGACAGCCCTTCAATACCCTGTAGGGAAAATTTATGGTTTTGACATTTTCTTGAAACAAGTTATATTTCAAAAAAGTGATTTATAAGAGATAATAACTTCTAATTTAAAGAATTTCAATAATTCTGAAACTGTGATTAGGTGAGTAGTTAAGTTTTTGTGCTTTAAATTTTTGAAAATTGTTTTTGAACGTTAGAAATACATGTACATATGTAACTCTCATTTATGCGAGTAGAGAAAACCAAAATTCTTTCTTCATTATTAATTTCTAAACTTGCTCAAGATCATGCGATTCTTTGATAATATAATAAGAAAAATAAGTTTCTAAATTATGAATTTCGATAATCTCGAAACGAAGTAGACAATGCTTGTTGATAGAGAGAGAGAGAGATCTTCCATTTAGTTATTTGTTTTCAGATTTCGAATATTGTGCTTCAGTATTCGATGAATGCCAGTATAAATACATTAGGAACGATTATAATATGATTTAAGAACGAAGAAGGGTGAAAATATGAACTTCATTCAAGTGTTGTGAGTTTCGAAGATTTGCAATATAATTATGAGATCAGCTAAGATGTCTTATAAGCTAAGTACAACAAGCATATTTGCTATATGATTTGTCGCTGCTTGAGGCGGCACTAATAGTTCTCTTTCCTACAGGGCATAACAGCATAACGGTGTATACATAATATGCATACTCCAACTTTGACAAGTTAAGCTTTAGTTCAATGAGCTTATCGAGTGTGATCTGATGTGTGCTGTTTTTATTAATTTCCTTCTGTTAATATCTATACAAATTAATGTGGATGGGACAGTAAATGAGTAGGAAAAAAATTAATAGAAGATATGCACAAAAAGACTCTCCTCACTGAAGTACTTAGATGTCTACGTATTTATGCATTTATTTATTGTAAATATGTAATTAGCTATATTTGCTTAGAAGTAGGAAAGTGACTGCCTGCAGCATGACGAATGTGTCAATACAACAACACACACCCAGGTACACTTGGGAAAAGAGGAAATGTGGAAGCGAATTGTTGGTGGCGCCAAGGGGCAAATATAGTAAATAAAAAACTGTATATACATTAATACGTATATACATATATACATACTAATATATTATGAAAAGTAGAAATCATAATCATCATCGCCGGCATTGCTGTTTGCAGCCGGTCATTAGCAGCGGCGCCAACAGCAGCGTCAAAGCAGGGCCGCAATGTTGTCGGCATCGCGGTGCACAACAAGGCGATGATCGATGATTGCTGATGGCATTTCAGAAGTGACAACACTTCTTTATCAATCAAAAAACACAAGCGGCAAAAAATATAAAATAACAACAACAACAACAAGGGAGTGCTAAATGAAAATAAATAGGCATAAAGAGTTCCGTTTTGCTTTCGATTTGTTATGAAAAAAAGTTGTGCGACACCGCCAGAGGCACACATGGCGTAATACGTACATATGTACTTTTATAGGGGTTTCTTTAAACTTCAACTATGTGTAAGTTTATGCAATTAAAAAAATATTTATAAAATTAGAAAATCGCTACTCAATCAGCTAATTGACGAAAGCGATGTTGCAGTGATCAATTGATGTGTCCTAAATGAATTTGCGCCAAAGCGAAAATTTGACGTATGCATTGACATTGCAATTCTCGTAAAATCATAAAAATGCAATTAATGAATAACAGCAATAAAAAACATCTGCCTCGCTAGCTTGCTAAAGGAAATACATTTTTTTTGACTGAGAAAGTACTCTTCATCGATGCATTTCGCAGTTGCAGAGTTAGCGCACAGTAAATGTAAATATGCAAATGAGAACAAAATAATAAGAAGAAGCGTTAACTTCGGTTACACTGAACTTTGATATCCTTCACAGGTGTGTTTTTTTATAAAAATGTATACCCATTCATTTGTTCAAAGGCCATTAACTTGATTTCGTTAGGTCAGTTTGTATGACAGCTATATGCTATAGTAGTCCGATCTGAACAATATATTCGAAGATTGTGGCATTGTTTTTAAGAATAATTCTTGCCAAATTTCGTGTAGATATCTTATCAAATAAAAAAGTTTTTCATACAAGAACCTGATTTTGAAGAGATGGTTTGTATAGCAGCTATGTGCTATAGTGACCCTATCTTAACAATCTTCTTGGCATATTATAGCGTTGTCTAAGGTAATAGTAACTAATGAATTTCGAGAAGATATATTGTCTAATAAAAAAGTTTTCCATACAAAGACTTGATTTTGATCAAACAGTTTGTATGGCAGCTATATCGTAGGGTAGTCCGATATCGGCGATTCTAAGAAATAAGCAACATCTTGGAGAGAAAAACACACACGCAAAATTTCAGATCGATATCTCTAAGACTATGGCTAAAGAATCTGAGCTCAGCTGTATACATACATATGTATATGTACCTTATTTGGTATCCGAAATCTGCTTCTGCGTTTTACAAACTTGTTGGCATACTTAATATAACTTGTTCAGGGTATAAAATTTGCATTTGACAAATTTAATGATGACGCAAATTTCATGGTTTATTTATGTAAATGCACAAAAGCGACAAGAAAACGGAAATATGACAGAAAGGCGGAGTTGCCAAGATGCCGTCAAATTTGTAGCAGCGCATATGGCTAAATTTCTACTATGCACGTACACATACGCACACAAATATATACAAAAACAACAATGGCAGCACAATGGTAAGCGCACTTGACTCGTTTTTGTGGCAGACAAGAGTTAAATGACACCACCAACAACACTACAAATGCACATATAGAGCTAGTGCCATGAATATCAGCAGCTAATCTACTGCAATAATGGCAATAAAATACCGCGTCCACGCACTTACCAACACAATCAATGTCAATACAACAATATTCGCCCGTTGTCCTTGGAATATGCTGCCACGAACAAGTGCGCTTTTCGCTCGCTTCAAGGCGCTCAAATGCTTCAATGCACCCCATGAAACCGCAATGAGCGCAATTTAACTCAGTATATACACGTCTGTATGTTAGTGTTTGTATCTAGATCAAGTTCATGATGCGAAATTATGTCAATTGGAACATGTGTTCCGAAAAATGCCAAAAATAAAAACATATTTTCCAAATAATGACAAGTCAACTCCCGTTAAAAGCGACACAATTACACACACATAACGGTAAAAAGTATGCAGCAACTCATAAGACAGCCTGTTTTATGGACCCATTACCCATAGCACATACAAACATACGCACATATTACATAGATGCTTTACCTCGCTTGATAAGACCACAGGGAGTTCGGGCTGCAAAATGTAGCAATAATATGCCTAATACAAATGCAAAATAAAACAGCGGTGGGTAATTTGTCAACACTGTGGCAGATAGAAAGGCGGCTTCATACACCCAGTTTACAGTTTTGCTCCCTTTGTCGTTGGCACCCCTTTTTTGGTGTGCGCTGGCGACCCTCGGCATAGTTTAATGAATTAGAAACCGCATTGAAATTAATGATCTAATATGTTGCAGCAACCGAAAATGCAAAAAGGCAGCGAGCAAGTTGTACACACAATCACACATACGTATGTATGCATATACATACAGGCATATGTATGCGTGTATTGTAGCGCGCTGTGTGTACATCCCACTTTTTGTGTGTTAGATCTGCCTAATGTAAATGAATCTTTGACTGCAATAATAGCGGCAATAAAATTTATCAGATATTGTATACAAAAGGATTAAGTGCGTGCAAACATTGACGCCACCGGGAAATGAACGCACACGAAATAGAAGCGAGAGGGGTGCTAGAGTTCAATAAAGGTACATATGTATGTACATGAATGTATGAGAGCAAAAAGGGGATGTGAGAAAGGTGTATTTGCCGGTAGAAACAAATGATATAATAGAAGTTGAATGAAATTTTATTTTTGTGTATGGAAAAGTTAGTGTATTAAAGGAAATTTTAATATTTATTTCTGCATATAAAATTACTAAAAAAACTATTAAAAGAAGAGACATAGCCGTGCAATTGTTGGGCGTTCATTCCAACTACATACTTATGTATAATAATGTAGCGAAAAGTAACATACATATATGATTTTTGTACGCCTATCTTTTAATTAAAATCCAAATCAATATATTCAGTTCGATTTCAACTCAATTTTTGCTTTCTAAAATGATCCGTTAATGCAGAGCTTGAAGAAGAAATGGAAGAATTGCTGAAACAATGCGTAGATCTTTGTTAGACTACGAGTGATCGATCTGTATCTAAAATTGGCAAAATATTGCTAACAGCCATTAAGTTTTTTTTTTCAAATAGTTTAATCGAAAAAAAATCCTTTGTCCAAGTCTTTAAGAATTGTATCTGTGTAAAATTCCAAGAATATCGGCTGATATTCTGATTCTTGATAAATCTTGCCATCCGACTTCAAAAACACAGTTTCGAGAAAAACGCATTTAAAGACGGCGCACTAACTGGCCATGAGGGCACAAGCTCTCAAGGTTGTATCTCCGAAACTATTACTCGGATCAGCTTGAAAATTTAGGAAAATGTTCTAGAGGTGTTGTAGAATTTAATAAGACAAAAAAAAGATTTTTTGAAAACCGTAAACACATGTAACCCTTTAAGGAAAATTATTAAATAGATTAGTGTTATTGACAACTCTAGTATTATTCAGAAGCATAATAGGGTAGCCATTTCTAATTATTATAATTATCATTAATTCAAAAGAAAAAACCCTTTGTAAGCACTAAGTTCTAATAACAGAGCATTCTTATTTTAAAGTAAAAAATGGGGAAAAAATGAGAATTTAAATTTTTAAACAAAATTAAAATTAGTAATAAATTGATAATTAATTTTTAATTCAATTTTTTTTTAATAAAATGAAAATTTTAATAACAATTTTTTTATTTAGATTTTTTTTTTAATATTTTGGGAATAAAATGAGAATTTTAATTTTCAATTGATTTTCTTTTAATTTTAAAATTTTTTCATTAAAATTTTTTATATTTTTTTTTTAATTATTAATTAATTTTTTTTTTAATTCCTAATTAAAATTTTTATTTAATTTTAAATTTTATTAACAAAATCGGAATTAAAAATTGATAAAATATAAATTGTTTGATTGTGTAAGTTTGCTGACCGCCGCTAGCATGTAAATGGATAGTCAAAATAATTTTTGATTTTTTTTATCGCGTCAAAAAAATACCTAAAATTCGGGCTTCTAAACCAGAATACCCTCTTAATATACAGCTTCAATGTATACTAGAAACTGACATACATACATACATTGCATGGTCAGAATCGGGTTCTTGTTAAAAAACTTTTTAATTTGAGAACATACCTTCACCAAATTTGGCATGGCTTATTATAGATAGCAGCGCTACAACATTAGAAATAATTTTTTCAGAACGAGCCACTGTATCATTTAGCTGCTATACAAACTGGATTTCAAAACTAAGTTCTTGTATGAAAACCTCTTTCTTTGTGAAAGCCTTGATGCAACCGAAGTTATTGGGGACTCACAACTTACCATAATACTTTGTAAAAGCTTAAAAACATAAATGTTGCCTCTTCTTTCAGACAATCGTTGTTGAATCTCATATAAAAATGGGTTTACGAAAATACAATTATCAACGCTTTATTATCGGTGCGTTATAACTTATAGCTCTATGTAGTGATGATACCATATGAAACCACTAAGGTTTTTATTCTTAAATTTTTTTCCTCGTTTCAAAAATTCCAGAAACCCAATACGAACCATATGAATGAGGAAAATGTAAATAAATTCGCACTTAATAACAACGCGTTGCCAATTGCCGAAAAACCGCAAATGAGCAATAATTTTCCGAGTCACGCATTGCTCATATATGTACATACAAGTATTCCGTTTGCAAATTATAAATGTGACAGTTGCAATCGAAAATTCTGTGAGAGTGCATAATAAAGCAGAAATCCAGCAAATTACGAGTTCAATATACACATACATTTGCAATCCACATGTATAGATACATACATACATACATATGTATGTTATGCATTTATAAATATGTACATATATGTACATATACATATGTATATACACACAATATTTTAATATATTTATTAAACGCTTTATATGCCGAACCGATTAAAAATGCATAAATTTGCGGTGGTGATGGTGTATTGTCGAAGGTGGGGACAAAATTATGTGCTGGCGCAAATAACGGTACACACGGTGTACGCATGCAAAATACGCCAGAAAGCACGAACATTGACCGCAATAACTTTGCAGAGCACAAGCCACTTCGTTACTGTTATTTGTTCTTATTGTTGTTGTTCGTTTCGTTCTTATTGTTGTTCGTGTTGGGCTGCTACCATTCGGCCACTGGCCGAAAGTTATACTCATTGAAAAGCCACCATGTTGATTGTTGTGGTTGTGGCTTACACTCGCACACACCGTTGTTGGTGATTGGTGTTGTTGTTGCATCATGGCTGCCAACTCGTAAATTCGTTGTTTTTGGCATTTTTACTACACAGCCGGCGAAAAAAGGCAGCGCAAATAGCCGCGTAATAAGCTCAACAACAGCTGGGACACCAACAACAATAGCAACACATGGACTCATGCACAGATTAAGCGCTGTGGGGTTTTGTGTGCATTTTCGGAATTTACTTGCAAAGTCGGCGCTGCAGAGTCTAGCCGTTATAGCCGCTAACCCGCCTCAGCTTCGCACTTCTGCCGCTGCGCTGGCGTTACACACTTGTAGTTGTTGTATATTCACCATAAAGTATGACAGCATTTTCGGTTATCCGCGCATTGCGGTGGAATTTCGCATTGCCACTGTTGTGGTTGCACTCCCCATCCCGCCCTGGCTGCCGCTGTCCCTCTCCGATGTGCATGCAATCGGCTGCAATTCTGCTGGCTTTTTGTGCTTTGCTGGCTGTTGCAGCTTGTTGGCCGTAATGTTGCCATAAATTGGCGTTTCGCGCATGTGGCATGCAACACCGCTTTGTTACTCGTTCCGCGCTTAAATTTGTTTTCCATTTTACCGTTGTTCGATTTTATGTTTTCGCTCCGTGAATGTTGCCCACTCCGCACACATTTTACAAAACTCTCAATGGGGAGCTTGGTGCAAAGTTATGGCTATGCAGTGACCAGTTGTCGTTGGCTAAAGCGCTCTCGCGATTCGATTCGTGCGTGGTAAGACGATGGGCGTGAGGTTTGGTGTGAAAGTTGCAATGGCATACTTATGTATGTATGTACATAATTTATACTGATGCAAACTTTTAATTAAATCTAGATTATTTGAAATTTTAAGGCAATAGAATTAGTTTGGAGAAGATTTGGTTGCAAAAATAAAATTTTAGACTTTGAAAAAAGTTGTAAAATTTTGATAAAATATTATATGCTTTCTTTGGCAGAGAAAAATTACAACTTTGTTACAATCAAAAAGAAGAAATGTCATGAAGAAGAGTATGAATCGTCGGCTATATATCCTTATCGCAAGTTCTAAGGCTTCCTAAGGCAGAAAGTACTTGCGTTCTCGATTTTGTAGTTCTTTGTTTTCTGGCAAGATTTTCTCAAAACGTTTAACTAGGTATTTAATGAGTACAGTTACAGTAGAGGCCCACTAATCAATCAATCAATCAATTAAAACCGGCCCCTATCCGGAATATAAGGAAATCTAAGGAAATCTAAATGGATTACCAAAGACATATCAGAACTACATATATATTATGAAAAAATATTTATAAATTTCTGTTTGTTTATTATAACAAATAATACATATGTTCCAAAAAAACAAAAAAACCTTAAACCAATAAAGCATAAAAGCGAATGTAGTGAATAATAAATATGTGATCCGGATTAGAGAATACGAATAGAGAATTTCGGTCCGGTTTACAAGGGACATAATAGAATTTTTGAGTTTTTTAACCCTCTCCGGATTACAGTGGAATCCGGATTAGGCCATGTCCGTATTAGCGCGCCTCTACTATATATGCTTTTCAAGTTTAGGGTAGATTTTGGTAACAGCTGAATCAAACTGAAACTTTAAGAACTTCATCGGAGTTTTAACATTGCACTATTGGCGTCCATGCCATCTGCAGAAACTGAATGGAAGAAGATGAGGTGCAAACAACTCAATACTTTCTTCTAGACTGCTCCAGGCTTGGCAGGTCAGAGAGTGGAAATTAAAGGCCTGTGCAAATTTGTATTGACTACTAAGAGTTTTGCTAATTTATAGAGTTCTTCTTTTCTATGGCTTCATACAGAACTACATATAGCAGTCTACGTGCGATCTCTCTAACCTCACCTAACCTTTTATATCTCATAATCCGATATGAACAACATAGGAAAATCAGTCAGCATTTAAGACTTACCCTAACGCGTGCTTCGGTCAAATTTGTCCACATGGCGATCTCTTCGCGTGTCGACATATCCGGATATCGATTCCGGCTGAATGTGTGCTCCAGCTCTTGCAGTTGTTGTGATGTGAAATGTGTGCGCTGGCGGCGTTGACGTTTGTTTTTCTTATCGTTTTTCGGCTCATCTGTGGTGGTTGTCATCGGTTCGTCATGACCGGAATTTGATATGTTTTCGGTTTTGATTGTGGTCTCATTGACGGAACGATTACCTGCAATAACAAAAACAACAAAAATGCAATTAAAAATATTTAGAAGAGAAGAGTAAAGTAGAACTTGAAGAGCCAACTCAATAAATATGAGAGCAAGCAAATATGTGCAATAAATATACAAACGTACAAGTGTATGTATGCATGAAAGTATGTATGCATTGATGAAAATTGTGTATGTACATATGTATGTATTTATGCATATACATATGTCTGTGCATATGCACCTTAATATCGCTTGGAAAGTGTATCAATGGGAACTTTACACGCATTTGATTGCATCCGCACACACACTCACATATATGTACATACATGCTCTCACACTTTCACACTCAACTTGGATACTAAATAATTTGTTGACACAAAATTGTACAAACTGTTATTAGCCAAAGTGTACAAATCGATTACACATGCTTTTTTTTGCTTTTGTTGTACTCTATCGGCGGCGGCATAAACGAAATACAACAAACATTTCATGTAATGTAAACTATTTTACCTATGATAACCATAAGTGCCGGCAGACAGACACTTTTTCACGGAGACACTCGCCAACACTCATGAGACGCTTGTCAAACAAACAATTACAACAAGCACCCAACAACAATTATATCAACAAAGTAATAAGGTAATCATAAATCGTTGTAATGACAGCGCTAACAGTTCTATCTTCGCTTACTTGATTATACATTGTTGTTATTGTTTGCTTGCAAGATGGCAAGTAAGTATGGTCGGCGCCTTCCGCATCGGTGCGAGCGAGGTGAGAAAAATCGAGTAAAGTATATATGCATGTGTGTAAATAAATCGATTTATTAGTTGTAAATAGCAGAGGAGTTGGCCATTGCCATCGGTATTGGCGACACTTATTATCGGATACATATATATATATATGTATATGTACATATGTATAGGTAAATGTTTGTATATACATATATAGGGTGGGACTTGTCGAAGGTGCTGACGGAGGTTAGATTGTGTGGGACAACTTGTAGCTGGTTAAGGTTTCAGGAACGTTTTGTATGTGTTATTTACAACTGAAGCGAGTTTCAGTTATAATTTCAGTTAGATTCAGGTTAGTTTTGCATTTAAACTTTTTAAAGTGTCACTCAAAAATTTTATACAAAAACCAGCACTATTATTTGAACTTGGTTTACTGTATGCTATATTAATGACGGGTATAAAACTTTATACTAGCCAAGGATGAAAGACCTTATTTTTGATGACGACCACAGCAAACGAATAAGGACTGTGGTTACGCCAGTTAAGAAGAAGAAGAAAGTACATGTATTTTTTTTTGGATATTTTGCTGGCAGTATAACGGATTAACGGTTGTTTTTAATGTATGCTAATATTTTATGATTAGGACAATTTATGAATTTTATATTATTTTGAATATTATTTTGTGGGTTTCGAATAAGAAAACTGCCTTTAAATGCGTTAATTAGACCTTTTTATATAGTCATTCCTTAAAATAACCTCTAAATTTCAGTACAGCGAACATTTTTTCCACTCTTACATTGGATACTCTTTTTTACGCCAGTGAACTTATGTGAAAAATTAGTTAGACAGTTGTTTTCCTTTTTAAAGTTTTTTTTAAATAAAAAAAGTATATATGAATTTTTGAAGGTAAGTCAAACTTATTTAGGTTTGAAATGGTTCACGTTTTAATTAAAATTGTAAAAAAAAATTTAACTTTTTTTAATAGCTTATGGTAAATATTTCCTTGGCGTTAAATTTCAGGAACCCAGGAATAAGTATACTTATATGTATGTATACAGACGGTCGAAACAACATAATCGAATTGGAGATAGTATCTTTTCATTTAGTATCTTTTCAGCAGAATTTTTTAACAGAATCGCCTTCCGTCTACCAGACCAAAGCAGTGTCTTCCATGCAGAGATCACAGCAATTAAAGAAAGTCTTCTTGTTCTGACAAAGAGTGTGTTCAGAACAAGGGATATATCCACATATACTAAGTACTTATAGCCAAGCAGTATCACTAATATTTCTAAGGGTTTCATCAAATATAGTGAAAGAATGTCTTGATCTATTCGTCAATCGAATATCACGATAAACTTGCACTGGGTACCAGGACATAGTGATATCCTTGGTAACTGTGAAGTAGAGGAACTAGCCAAAGCAAACATCACATTACAATTAGATTCCAGAAAAGACGGAATTTACATGCCGCTGGCTACTTGTAGATATTTAATCAAGAAACTTGTTTATAAAAATAGCTGAGGGTCGGTGGCGTCAATCACTAACTTGCTCAACATGAAGGACAACGTGGTATGAATGGAATATGAGCCACACATGCTGACTATTAAAATTCAAGAGAAATGGCATAAGAACTCTAATAGAAGTGCTACGAGATCATTGGCAGACATACCAGCAGACTGGGAACACCATACAATGGTTATTGTAGAAGCTGTTAAAAGATAGAAGAAGAGGATACTACAGAGCATGTTTTTGACGATGTTTTATATGTTGCACAGATAAAACTTTATATATTATAATAATGAATTTCATTAGAAGGATGGGGTGGTTCAGAAAGGACATAAGCGGTTTTTGTCCCAGTGGCTTCACAATGAGCATCCTAAAGGCTTAGATGCGTAGTCAGACATCTACCCTTTCCGCCTAACTTCTTGTTAATGGCTCTACTGACAAATTATATATAAGTATTGTCAAAAATTAAAGTAGAAATAGTTTTTATACCCTGAATAGGGTGCAACCTTACTCTGGCCATACCATACAAACGAAACGTCGGAGACCCTATAAAATGTATACATACATATGTAAATAATCAGATTAACATAGTTCAGTGAATTAAAAGACAGCGGCCTAACCAGCGTAGGTCATGCCGTCCGAATGAACGAAAACATTCCAGCTCTGAAAGTTTTCGACGCAGTATTCGCCGGTGGAAGCAGAGGAAGTGGAAGACCTGCACTCCGTTGAAAAGACCAGGTGGAGAAGGACCTGGCTACAGTTAGAAACTCCAATTAGCGCGAAAACAATCCGAGAGCGATTACGTCAGAACGACTGGTGCGCTGTTGTAAACTAGGCTATAACCGCGTAAGAGGTGTCTACGCTAATAAAGAAGAAGAAGATCAGCGTGACAAGCTGAGTTGATTTAGACATTTTCGTCTCTCCGTCTATCTGACTGTATATACCCGAACTAGTCCCTTAATTTTTTGGATGCCAATCTAAAATTTTCCACACGTTTCACCCCAAGAAGTTGGTCATTCGACGGAGCAGCCAATATCGAACCACTATTTCATATAGCTGCCATACAAAGTGAACGATCGAAGTCAAGTGCTTGCAAGAAAATTTTTTTAATTTGAGTATATATTTTGACCAAACTTGCCATGGGTAATTGTCCAAATCAACTGTATAGTATCTAGAGGAATTCTCAATATTGGGTCACCATATTATATGGCTACCATACAAGCTGAACGATTGGAATCAAGTGCTTGCGTGGAAAGCTTCTTCATTTGAGGAGATATTTTAACCGAACATGGCATGGATTATTGCCAAAGGCAATGGAAAAGTCTCCAAAGAAATTGTTCAGCTATAAAACACAAAATATTTTTTTATTCGCCACTAATAAGTTGTTAGATGATTTATTAATGTCTACTGCAACGTAGTTTCACCTTCGATTAAGCATTTATTAACGATTTTGTTGCTTATGATAAGCAATGCCGTCGGAAATTCGGTACTCTTACAACTATATATGTATGTACATACGAACATATTCTAACTAAAGCGATTATATTAAAAAAATTGTAGAAGCGTCACAAAACGAATGCTAAAATGTTAATCAATATTCAGTAGCTAATCGTAATTAGCCGTATTAACATTATTACTACGAGTATCACCAGTTGTCCGTGCGAGCACATACAGTTATATACCAAATATAAAATTAGCAGTAGATGACGAATATTACTCACTGCCTTAAAGAAAAAAAGCTTACTCAGCAACAAGCATATGCAGAAGGAAGTCAGGTCAGTCACTTAAAATGGTATTTACTTAGCACGACATAACCGTGCTAACATACATACATACATATGTATATGTATATTATATGTATATATATATGTATATGCATTTTTTATAATTTCAGGTAATTGCTAGCACTTAAAAATATAAATGAAAGCAAATTCAAAAATAACTTGAATAAATAAATGTTAAAATCACCCTCACTGCCCTTACTACCCAGAAAAGTTCAAACGCTGCCGCTGTCAGCGCCATAAGTGCCTATACCCGCCACCCTTTTTACAAACTTATACACCATAAAAAGCACCGCCCGCTCAGCCCACCTCATCAGCACCAAAAAAAAACTGAGAAAAGTGAAGAAAAAAGCAAACAAATATATCATCGATCGATCATTCGTTGTTCGTCGGTGGCGTTGGGTGTTGCGTGGAGCCACACGATGTGCTACCAGGTACCGTCTAATACAACAATAACGGCTCAGTAATTTGTCGCTTTACGCCTGACCTAATCAGCTAAACTAAGTGTGGCCAACAACAAAAACAAAGAACTAAATAGCAACAAATTAATGTTTGTATGTCTATATATGTGAATGTATGCATGATTACATGTTTGTATGTGCGTATGTATGTATATACATATGGTGTATGTGCAGCCATTCAATGTTTTTTATGCTGAAAACCAAAGTCAAAATCAAAGGCGTTTTCGCCGACAAAGGATTGTGATTTTTTGGTAATGGCATTAGCGCGCGTTGGCTACCGTCACTTTTTATTTAATGTGTTGCATGAAATTGTTATAAATTACAAATTTTATCTCGAAATATTTTTGGCGGTGATAAGCGCTGGCAAACAAGCGAATACGCGTTAACGCACATAGGTGTAAATACACACACTTACAGGTATGGCTACTATATATACAAACATACATACATACTTTTATTCACATATATGTACATACATATGTCTTTATGTATCTACCATAGTGTAATGATAATTTGTTGGCATTTTATTTAGTTTTAATGTGATTACTCGCACTTTTATTTTTATACTCTCCTACATGTACATATGTATGTATGCATGAATTTGTGTGTACATTTATTATTGCAGTTGTTGTATATTGTATGGCTTCGTATTATTTGCCGAAATAAATGACTGTCGGTTGCTTGTTTTGTTGGCATGGCGTGACAGCGCATTTTATACAAAAATTTGCTTCGACAATTGCCGTTGGCATTCGCAAATCAATGCGGTGTCGTTTAACCGACGGCAAGATGTATATTGGCGAGTAAATTGAGAAAGTAGAAATTTTGTGAAAAAATTGTGTATGATAAAAATCTCCAAATTTTTTTACGAAATTACTTAATTTATTTTTTATTCTTTTTATTTTAATTTTTTTTTGTAAGAAATCAGCAATTTTTTGCATTCATATTCACATAAAAACGAAGTGATTCGGTTTGAAAATGCTTATTCCAGAAATCGAATAATTTTATGTGATATCTAAATTAAATCTAAATTAAAACTGAATTAGATTAGATGAACAAAAGAGGATTGCACCGCGACCTAAGGTCTATTGTGCCCCCTCCTAAGTCATAATGACTCATTTAGCGCCAGCATATTGATAAATTCCAATACATATACTGCTAGTGCTATTGAGGCGATGTGGTCTCAATTTGGAAAAATGGATCCATGTGCTTTTATTCTGTGACAAGAGACTGCTGAGTATTTACTAAGCAGGTGTTCGTAAGGGTCAGCCTCCATGGGCCAAGAAGCTAGGGCCATGTTATATACAAAACGTGTTCCAAAGTAAACAGGACTTAAAAAAAAACGGAACAAATGGTTTTATCTGCAAAATCAATTTATTTTATTCAAAATAGTCTCCTTCTGCTTCAATACAGCTTTTTGCACGGTCCAAAAGCATGTCGAACAAATGTTTTAGCCCGTTGGCCGGTATGACCGCCAGTATGCCGGTGCAAGCCTTTTGAATGGGCTCTACGTCTGCATAATGCTTTCCTTTCATGGGCAAATGCATTTTTCCGAAAAGGAAGAAATCGCACGGTGCCATATCAAGTGAATACGGGGAGTGGTTAATGGTTAAAATGTAATTTTTGGTCAAATAATCGATCACAAGCGTCCTTCGAATGTTGGATTCTGAGCAATTTTTGGTGGTCAGTCAATTTGTGCGGAACAAACCGTGCACACACCTTTCGTAAGCCCCAATTTTCGGTTAAAATGCGATAAATCTATGTTTTGGAGATGTTCAATTCCATTTCCATGAATGTCAATGATGAGTTCGGCTGATTTTTGATGAATTCACGCACAGTTTCGATGGAATTTACGGTCATCCCGGATTTTGATTGGCCCACAAGTTGATCGTCATTTAAGTCCTCATGACCATAACTATTTCATCAATTAAAAGATTTCGGTAAAAGATTTATCAATTTAAAACAAAATTTTATTTTGGCTCTTTGTTTGAAGCTTATTTTCGCATCGATTACACAAACATACTGACACTTAAAACGAAATAACTTCACTTCCAATCGATTAAATGTCATGAAATGAGACTCACTGGATAATCAATAAAGACAGCAGAATCTAACGCACCAGTCGACATATAGATGGCGCCACCAGGGGCCACTAGATTCCTATTCACTTTGGAACGCACCTTGTATGTAAGTGCTTCTTGATCTTACAATGGCCAGTGTAGAAGGCGACAAGTAGCCTGAGTTTGTCCGTTGGGAGGTTGATTACATATTTAAACCTTTTAAGTTTGTTACCACCAATTAGTAACTTTGTATGTTGCATGCCTTGGAGTTGTTGCCAATCCTCTCCCTGCCTACTCCTTGCAGAGCAGCACGTTCATAGTATAGGGACCAACTGCAATGAAAGGTTCGGGTCTCCCACCATATTAATGGCATTGCTTCGAAGTACAACTTCATTTCGAGAGATGTGCATTCAGTCCGACAGCAGAGCGGCAATACAGTGAACTCAAGGTTATTCAAGCAGTGGTTTAACTAACTAGCAATATCAGTCTGGCCATAGCGGAATCATTCGGCACTGCAAAACTGATGAGCTCACAAGAAGACATACCCTACTCCAATCAGACTTGGAATGTGTCCGTGCTGAGCTGGTTTCTTTCATTCTTGAGCTGAGTCCGCGGACCTCGTAAGCGAAAGTCTATCAACCAGAATCTATGCGATTGTGAGAACCTTTTGACCCAAAGTTGAATGTAAGAGCTTCATTAAATAGCAATGTACATCTTGCCTCAATGATAGGAGTTTTAACTGTACATTGCCTTATTGGTACTCATTGCGGTGAGGTTAAAGATTTTTAAAAGTGCAAATTGTCACAACTGCATGGAGGAAGGTGAAGTGGGAACATATACAACAGCTTCTTCTCCATTTTCCAGTTTTTGTTAGACTTAGGTTTATTGCTCTCAGTAATCAGACTTTCTACCAACCAGGCGAATTGGCTGGAATTAATATAATAATACATTATCGGCAACAAATTTGTGGCAGTTTAAAACGCCACAATTTTTGTCGATATGCGACGGTTTTGTGATCCAAGATTTTAAGGAGTTTTTGGCAACACAACGGACCGTAGTTCTTAGTTGTCCAAGTGAGATGATTCGTGACTTTTGAAATATCAACTTGATAATTTAACCTAAGGTTTGAAATCTGATAGATAATAAAATCTTTATGAATGTATATACAATAAGTATTAATTATATATTTATAGTCAAAATACGGATTGAAACGTTGTCGAAATTTTCACTGGCCACTTACAAAAATAAAATTATTTAAATGTTTATTCTATTGTGTTTTCATGCATTATTGGCCACCGTACTTGGTATGACATAAAGCAGTCTGTGTTAGTAAGTTAGTTTCATAAACAAATATACAACATGTATTAAAAATAAAATTTTGCTTACCATAAATAAACATGCTTTTAAAATGGAAAACTCCTAAATAAGTGTAAGTAAAGGCGTAATATAAAATGATTCACAGCGACAGTGTCTGTGGTAAGTGTGGTATTAGAGCGAGTCACAAGTTGTCTGCAGGCATATGACCGAAGGATGTCAACTGACTGCGGTGACATAAAATTCGCGTGATAAGATTTACATTTGAATTAAAATAGATAAATATACAATCATAGAGTCTTCGATAATGTCAAATTATGACGACGATTGTGCACAGTGTTTCAATTTTTGACAGAATACTTGTCAGTGCTTTAATTTGAATATATTTAGTGTTCCGATAAAATCACATTTATGTGTGAAAAATTCCCTTTTTACGATCTATTCTTACATATACAAGCATATATTTGTTTTATATGTGAATAAATCAAAACTTTTCAATATATTTTGGCATCTTTCTCAAATGTTAGTCTAAGCTAAAGGCCTTTGATTTACTTCTTTCAGAAACGTTTTTTCCGACTGAAACTAGTCAATTGGCAGAATTGTGAAAAAAATTTTGCCCTTCTTTCAAATTAAGTTCAAGAGCAACAACCGATGTGCTACTTAATTATTCACTAATTTTTCCAGTTAAGTGAAATGTAATTTTTCTATAAGATCTCAGAATAATTTTATATATTTTTATGAGAAAACTTGGCTTATTGTCAATATCAACTTTTTGTATAATATAAGTAATCATTTGAACTGTCGAAAGTTGGAAAAATATATATTAAAACCAGTCCTTTTCACGATTCCATTTAAATTCAAATCTTTTGGTATTATAACTAGTCGAAATCAGAGGTCATAGGAAGGCCGTCGAGCGAAGAAATATACCTCCAATGCCAAGATCACTTAATCAATACCTATGTATGTATAGTATATACTATATATGTATTTCAATTTTATCATTTATCTGTCTATTAATCTATTCACATATATTTAATATAAAAAAATTGTAAAAATAAATATTTTTCTTCCCATATCTACTTACCATCCTTACGATCACGATTGCGGTTCGACAACGCCGATGATGAGGACGTTTGAAAATTATTTAAATGTGTGCTATCCAAACTATTTGCTACAGCGGTCATGGAACTATGACTATCACGAAAATCGCCAGTCTCGGCCCAAACTGAAAAGAATAAACCAGAGTAGAGAAAAAATATACAAAAAAATTAATGTTTTAAGAAAAGTTTTTTAAATACTAGAATATACAGTGCGATGTAAATATTAAACTAACGGTATTTTATAGGAGAAAAGCGAAATGTAAAGAGTGTAAAACTGCTGTGCAAAAGAGTGCAAATGTGTGGGTGAGAAGAAAGAAGAATTCAATCGCTTAACAAGCGCTTTTATGGCCACGCCATTATAGTTGAGGCCATTAACGAGTGCGCATTAATGTTGTTGTAAGTAAGTAGCTGCACTTGGCCGGCGCAAATATGGCTCAATAATTGAGCGCGAGTGCGCCACTAGAGGCTGCTTAAAAGACGATAAAATGGATCATAAAAGGATTTATGGCATTTACAACAAGCATAAACGCGGATAGGCTACAATGTAGGAGCCGGCATATACATACATACTTATGTATGTACATATTCGAAGAGGCTGCGGATTATTACATACTGATAATATTATGTAGACCATGAGTTGAGTAAAAGACAGAGCCGGCAGAAAATCGTTTCAGCCGCTGAGCGTTTGATTGTGTTCATATTTTTGTAATAACGCATAAAATTATAACTTTGTAGTGGCACTCGTTTCAATACTGAAGTTTCTTTAGTAGCATTAAATCATTACTGGTTACTTTTTTGTATCCTGAATATGTCTATTAAGTCTTCCACAAAGTTTTTAACAATGAAAAGAAAACGTTGGAGACCCTAAATTCTTATATTAACGATCAGCGTGACGATCTTAGTCGATTTAGTTATTTTTGTTATATACCCGAATTTGTCACTTAGTTTTTGAGATATAGATTTGAAATTTCGTACATGTACTTTTCTCATCAAGAAGCTGCTCATTTGTCAGATAAGCGCATATAGAACCACTGTAGCATATAGCTGCCATACAAACTAAACGATCGGAATCAAGTCTTTATATGAAAACTTTTTTAATTGATAAGGTATCTTCACGAAATTTGGCGCAGATAATTATCCAAGACAGAATTACATTATCCATGGGAATTTGCTTTGATCGAACAACTATATCATATAGCTGCCATACAAACTGACCGATAAAATCAAGCTCTGGTATAGAAAACTTGTTTAGTTGATAAGATATCTTCACAAAATTTGGTATGGATTATTTTACAAGACAGCACTATAATCCTCGGAAATATTCTTTAGATCGGATTACTGTCATAGCTGTCATAGAAACTAATCTTGATTGGAGCACGTTCTTGCATGAGAAACCTCTTTATTTGAATAGATATTTTCACGAAATTTTGCAAGGAATATTTTTCAAAACAAGGTTATAATTTGCGAATATATTTTTCGGATCAGACTGCAATAGCATATATGTATGTAGCTGTCATACAAATTGACCGATCACAGTCACGTCCTTGTATGAAAAAAATCTTTACTTGACAACATATCTTCATGAAATTTGTCACAAAGTATTTTCTAAAACAGCACTATATGCTCTGAAAATATTCTTCAGATCGGATCACTATAACATATAGCTGCCATATAAACTAAACGAAAAAAATTGTTTCATATGAGTTTATGCTATAAAATAAAATAATAAATCTGTTTGGAGTATTAGAGTTTCGGTGCCGCCAAAAATTTAGTTTTTTTTTTTGTTTATGTGTTTTTTATATTAAAATGGTTTGTACATACATATATGTATATGGCAAAAATTGCTAATATTTATAGAGTACGTTTAATGACACATTGCTTGCCCAGAAATTAATGTTTTTAATTAGAAGTTACCAAATTAAATTTAATCATGTCTTATTCAATAAGTTACCTCATAAATTAGGCACGTTACGGCCACGTAAGCGACGTTACGCGTTACTTCCAATCTATGTTGGCGTACATATGTATTTATATAATTGCCGTGAGTAATGTGCATTTAAACAACAATGCCTTATGTGCCAGTATGTAAGCGTTGCCACCCGCTAAATGAGCCATGAAATTTAATGACCTTTGCGGTTATGCTCACCACCAAGATAATTAACAAATTATCAATTGACAAATACTAAATTTATAACGCAGTCAATTTCCATTCCTCGCACAATTTATGGCTTACAAAATATTGCATACACACACATACATATATATTACAAACATACATACTATACATATAACTCTACATACTATACATATAACTCTAAGACTGTTGAAATATATGGCGAGCGTTTGAAAAACTTCCGTAAAAGTCAAAAATGCCAAACCAACACATTTTTCTGCCGAACTCGCCGCTGCACGGGAACAACTTGGAACCTTTGTTGGCTCCCACACTTATAGGCTGTATGTCGTTCCCTTATATAGTTATGTGTGTGTGTGTCTGTATGAGCGTAGCAATACCGCATAACATTCAAGTGCACTTTAAAATTTATTGCTTTTCCACATGTTGTCGCTCAGCTTGTTGCATGCAGCAGCAGCAGCAACGGCGGCATTTTGCTCGAAGTAGAAAAATCGTCAACTATTTGTTTCGAATTTGTGTGAAATTAGCTGTTTTCACCACGCTGTATGCTCGGCGATTTGTTGATTGCTGCTATGTGTTTGGCGCTCATTGCTCCCGCTGCTCCTGTGAAATGGGTGTCATTAATGTCACTTTGGCATGTGTCACTAAATTAACCACAGCTTCACTTTTACTCAAGCACACACACATCACATACATGTGATAGCAATCGTTATCGGTATGTTTGCCTGTGCAGCTTTGCATTTCGTGCGCCGTTGGCGAGCAAGTGGTTTGTGTCACTGTCGGTTGTCGGTTGTCGTCGACATTTGCCACTCTTTTGTGAATTTGAGAATTTTGAAATTTATGTCGTTGACAACATGGACACATGCTGCTGCCAGCAATCGTTTTGTGGTAGTATTTTGACGATGTTAATTATACTGCAGGATTAGTAGCAGGCAAAGAGCCGACGAGTTGCCGGAAGAGTTGACAATTTAAGAATCGGAGTACAGAATGCAAACATATTTTATTAAATTTTTTCTCAAAGCAATCTACTTATGTAGTATATGGTTCTCAACACAATTTTTCAGTTTTTAAGAAATAATCTCTTAATAGAATTAGCGTTAACAATGACTAATCAATTCAGCTAAAGGAAACTTTTATAAAAGCCTGAATGAATTAAGTAGGAAATAATATTCAATGTTTTAAATAATCGATTTTTTATTACATAAATTGTAGTTAATACTATTCTAAAAAATTTTACAAAATTTTTTAATGAAAACTCTTAGTCTTATTTTTTTTAATCAATATAATCCATTAGTCCCTTTACCAGCTGAAGGTTTTTCAAACCGAATTTTTCGTTGGACTATGATGCAGAACACTAAGCCGGAAAAACAAAGAGCTCCGTCAGAGATTTTCGTACTTTTTAGTAACTTTTTGGAAATTGAAATTATTTGATTTCTAAGAACGCTAATTAATACCTATTATGTTAAACTATATAGCTGTAAGCTCTGAGTTTAAAAACTAGTTATAATCGTGTAATATAATTAATATATACATTGAGGTATTAAATATATAGAACTTTGCTTTTGGCTGAAGTTTGTTAGATTAAGGGGGTATTCTGCTCTAGAATTTTGAAAAATTCAATTTTTTTACATATATTTAAAGTTTAGACCCTTAAGAACATATCCTCCAAAGGATTTTTAAAAATTAAAATTATTTTAAGAGCTACAGTTACTTTTGTGACGCAGTACCTAGCCCGGTTCGGCTTGACTCACTTTTTTAAACGCGTTTTTCTCGAAACTACTTTTTTCCACATGGCACCGGCATTATCTCAAGTTCTATACAACCGATTTACTTGAAATTTTGTGTGAACCTTATTTATATAATCCTTTATCGTTCATACCAGCATCGTTTCAAAAAAATTGTTTTTTTTATTATTTTAAAAAAAGTCAGGAAATTCAAAAAAAAGCGTAAAAAATGATTTTTATTTTCTGGCAGTCGCCATTTTTCAAAAAAAAATTTTTTTCGTGTTCCCTGAGGTAGAGACTATAACAGCATCCTTACTGATTAAGAATTTCTTTTGATTTTTTTTCAGACCACCAGGAGAGTCAGGATCAATGTCACCAGGATGCGCCATTTTTTTACACCTGTCTCTTCCCCTCTTCTAATTATTTTAAATTTTAATATTTTTTTGTAAATTTTTTTTTCTGTACTCGTAAGATATCAATAAAAACACCATAAAAAAATGGATAGTAAAAATATTTTTTGTTTTTTTTTTTTAATAAAATTCGAAAAACTGCCCAAATTTTGATTTCTAGACTAGAATACCCCCCTTTTAATTTTTAATTCCGTCTTTTTCAATATTGATTGTTTATTGCAGTAGGATGTATCATGACATAGATATGTATAGAATTATGTTCTGCCTGCAAAGAGAACTGCAAAAACGATAGAGTTTTACAATTAAAAAAAAATTAAATTTAAATTTTTTTAATTTTTAATTTTTATTTATATATTATTTTTTGGTTTTTTAATTCTAATAATATTTGAAATTACTTAAAAATCTATTAACATTCAAGTTCCGGAAAATTTGCAGATTTTTTTCTTCATTTTACTAATTTTTTGTTGCCAGAATACCAGTTTGACGCAATTTCTACTGCGAGAATGTGTCACAACTTTGTGACATTTATTTTTATCCCTTAAAATGTTTTTTTTTTATAGATTTTGAAGTATGTATATGTAGATATATCTTATAATAAAAATGTTCAAAATACAAAGCTCTAAATACCTCTTATTTTTTTAAATATATTTAATTTTTAATTTTCCCCAAAAAAAGGTTTTGAATTCCAATTCTATTACAAAAATCACTATTGCTTAAGAAAATTTTTTCAAAATTTTTTTCTAAAATCTTACGTTTCCTCAAATATATTTAACAGTTTTCGAATTGATTGCCATAGGCATCACATTCACACGCCTTATTTCCACTTTAAATATTACAGTTAACGCCTTCAATATTCAAAATACTGTCAAATACGATAATTTAAAAAAAGGAGACTTACAAAGGCTTAAATGAAATGATTAATAATTGCAAAAAGTAAACACCCCTCGGAAAGAAGCACAAAAATTGGCACAAGTTGAGTGACTTCTGCAGAGAAAACAAAGAGCATAATGTAAACAAACGAAATAGTAAACTGCAAAACAAACAAAAAAAACAAATCAAAAAATCAAAGGAGAGTTACAAATGGACAAAACTAGGGAAAGCTTTGCACCTTTGGGCGTCGCACGTCGCAAATGCAGAGTCACAATGACAATCGGCCGGCAGGAGAGTCAAAGGAGTCAAGCAAACTATGAACGCCGAAACTATTAATCATGACATTTGCCAAAAATTTAGCTTCTCGAACCAGCACGACGGGGGAAGGCAACACACGCCCCAAAATCACAAACTCACCGTTAGTGGTGGTGGTGGTGGAAATGGTGTCATTTGGAAATATTAGAAATTAATTTTGTGGTGGCAATGATTTCGTTATTTATATATTTGTTTAGCAAAAATACGCACACACTATTATAAAAGAAACAAAAAAAAGCACTATTCTGAAAGAGTGTTTGCGCTGCGCCTATGCGTTATGCTACAAAAAAGGTTCATTTCATTCATGAAAAAGTGCGTAAATTATTAAAGTATCATACGTAAGCAAAGAATCAGAGAAAAGAGGCATTATTACGGGAAAAAAGGAGCAACCAAAAGTGACAAGCAATAAATTTAGTGGGCAATGGCATAGCAGTTGGCAAGGAATGACGGTAGCTGCGGTCACAATGTGTAAACAAATAAAATGTCAAACAAAACGGCACACATGAACGCCTCTATATATATGTATGTTTATACATATTTCTAGCTATTTATACATATTTACACGCACACATACATATGTGGATGCATGCGTCCTTTTTGACATTTTCGCTGCCACATGAGCATCTGTCAGGACGCAAAGAAAAAAGAAACAAAAAATCTACGAATGAGTGTGTCTATATGTAAGCATTTATAAGTATGTGTTTTGTAGAAGAGTTTCCCTTGCTCGCACATCCTTGCGCCCGACCAAACAAACGATTAATGTGACAGTTGAATTAGGATATATGACAGCCAAAGCAAATATTGCCAACAACTGTGTTGCATACAAAGCGAACATGCAACCATGCCCGACGCTGATGATTTTGCAAAAACAAATAGATAAAGCAAAGCGAGGCGAAATAGTTACATGAAAACAGGCAAAGCGCCAGGAAGTATGCCTAAGCGACACAAGCGCTCGAACGCACAATAAGCTACAGCAGAATATCCGAGTGAGTCTATGTGTGTGTTGGTTTGTTTGTCTGTTTGGACATTTCTCACTTTTTGTTTTCAAATAAAACTTTATATCGATTGCAAATACAGCTTGTGGGTAAGGGCGTCACAGGCTGGCTGCAGTGGTTGCGGCAGTGGCTTTGTCACTGGACATAACCTTGCTTTGCAGCGCGATTGTACAGTGTGTAGGCGAATGTGTGTGCTCGAGCATTTTTTTTTTGTGCTTTGTAGTGCAGAAAAGGGTTATCTCTGCAAGCTGAGTAAAGGGTTAAATTGGTTATTTCATATGCGATTTCAATTTCACACTTCATTTGCCGTAAATTACACCTTATGTCGAAATATTTTGAAATATTTTGCTATGATTTGCTTAGATTCTGCTTGCATGACTTGACTTCTCGTTAATAGTTTAATGAATGTGTTGAGATTTTTGCAACAAATGACTCAAAGTATTATATTCATACGACCCATATTTTCTTTATTCGATATCATAGTTGATTAAGTGACGATGAAGTAATTTTTTCTGTGTGACTTGAGAGAATTGCTTGAAGTGTAATATATTTTATTATAATGAGTAATTTTGACTTAATATGAGTAAAGTGTATTCTGAGTCTTCAATAAAAAAAACAGTACTTTTGTAATAAAAAGGATAATCGTTCCAAAGTAGCTTAAATCTTCTAAGACTCTATATTTATTAGGTTAGTGTTGGATCAAGTTAGGATTTTCGAAAAATGGAAAATTTTTTGGCTTTATATAATATACATAAACCTTGTGGTCTTAAAAGCATTTTGAATTGATAAAATGGTTAAAAAATAATATTTTCCGTGTTCAATCCGCTTTAGTGCTTAAGCTTTCGTGTCATTCAGATCCAGCACTTAGAACTATAAATGATTTTTCTCCGAACTTTAAGCCAAGGATGTGTATCTCTAACTATTTGAAAGATAGACTTAAAATGTTCAGAGAATAGTAACAAACATATAAACATTATATATACATACATATATGCCGGGTTATCCAATAGAAATGATATGATTTCTAAATGTCGTTTCGGCCATTTTTACTATGATATGATCTGTATTTTTTCACTGTATTCAGCAATGTTTCCAATTTCAAAATAGTAAGTTATACTCAAGAAAAACATTTACAAATTATTCAATTTCATTAAAAAAAAAAAAAAATCGTTAATTAATTGCAACTTTCCGTGCGCTTTTGCTATTTTATGACTGTAATAATCCTCCACCTGTGCGACCCTATTCGTCGAATTATTAAAAATTTCAAGCGTAAATTTTCTTCACATAATCTTCAAGTGCCAATAAAACCAAGAATCTCTGGAAGTAAGGAAATTATTGCTGCCGTTCATGCAAGTGTTGCTGAAGACCGCGGTTTGTCGATTCAAAGACGTTCTCAAGAATTAGGACTGTTTCGACCCACAACCTAGCAGTTTTTGAAAAACGATTTGGGCTTTCATCCGTATACAATTATTCGCACTCAAGAACTGAAGCCATTGGACCAGAATTTGCAGATTTTGCCTTGGAACAACTTGAAAACGATAACTTTCATCTGAGTGGTGCAGAGAATAAAAAAATCAGTCGATTCTGAGAATCCACAAATTATTCGCGAACAAGCAACACATTCACCTAAATCAACAGTTTGGTGTGGTTTTTAGTCTGGTCGAAACATCGGTCTATACTTTTTTCGAAATTAAGCTGACGACTGTCAATGGAGAGCGGTGTAGATCGTTGATAACAAACTTTTTATAGCCGCAATTGGAAGAAGTTGAACTGGAAAACATCTGTTTACAACAAAATGGAGATATGTGCCAAACAGCACGTGCAATAACCGAAGTATTGAGAGAAAAGTTTACAGATTTGATTATTTCAAGAAATTGTGACATTGAATGTCCTCCAAAAAGTTGTGATTAAACACCAATAGACTACTTCTTGTGGGGTTATTCGAAGTCATTGGTCTTTAGCAGCAAACCACACTCTCTTCAAGCTTTAGAAGTCAATATTGTACCTGCTACTCATGACATACGACTTGATTTAGAGGAAAAAGGACTGGAAAATTGAGTTCATCGAATTACTTCCTGCAAAAGAAGTTGTGGAGGTCATTTGAATAATTTTATATTCAGAACTTAATTGTATCGATTGTTCTTCACTTCAAGTGAATTTTCTTAACAATTAGCGTGATATTTTAGCAAAAATCGATTTTTAATATCACAAGTGGATATAACATTTAAAGTCGTCTACATTCTGTTTTTATTTGATAAGGCCACAAAGAATGAAGAAATTTATCTGTCAAGGTGATAGAAATATTCATTTTTTAACTTTAACTTCTTAACTTTTCTGACTATGTTCTATCTTTCTTGCACTTCCAATACTCTCGCATATATGTATGTTTGTTCCCCACCAGAAAGAACTCCAATTTATTGGCAATTTCTTTAAATTACTTATCTTAATTACCTTAAAAATATTTGATAATTTGTGAAGCATTCAGCTAGTTTTCTCGCTCATTTACTAGCATCTATTTTGTTTTGTTTTTTATTGTCGCCTCGCCGCTTCTGCTTTAATAGCTGAACTAATTCTTCTATAGACATGCTCTAATAAGTGTTTATGGCGTTGAGGCGACCTAAAAACTAAGATATCAAGCGGAACACAAACGTTAGTTACGGTAGGCTGCAAGGCGCATCTGCCAACAATAAAAATAATTCCACAAACATTTGAAAAATAAAAAAAGCAAAGATATATGCATATGCATGTGCTCCAATGTACATATATATATACAGGTATATATATATAGAATTCAAAGAAAAATACTAAAAAAGCACGTTCCAAAGATGTTTGTGTTTTTACTTTTCATGCGCGGAATTTTTCATGTACACGAAACTTGTGTTTTCGAAAAAAAATTTAAAAAAATTCAATGTTTTTTTATGCAGTGAAAATACACCGAATATTTGCTGAGCAGGTCACCATTGTTAAATGTCAAAAAGTTGCTTGACATTTTTTGGGAACATTTATTTTTTTAAGGCGCATCACACGTTTTGCTATACATTCGTTAGTATTTGTGTATATGTGAGTATGTATGTTCGTGCATTTGTGCGATTATAGATTTTCTTGTACTTCAAGGTTTTCGCCGTGTACACGCACTAGCCGCCGCACTCAAGTGTCTATGTGTATGTGTGTGTTCATGTTTTCGCTGAGGTGACAGCTATTGGGTAGGTGGAAGTAGGCGTCAGAGTAGCGCCGCACCAGCAGCAGCCGTCAATAAACCAATTTGACAGTTTCTAAAATTACAAATATTTTTTTTTTTTGTTTTATATTTTTACTTTTTGTTTGCTGCTGCGTTGGGCTTGTCTGTTGTCTTTGGTCACTTGAAGAAATTAAGAGTTGTCAAATGCTGTGACAACAGGTGTCATTGTTAAGCAGAGAAAACAAGTTTCTTACGCTTGATGTGAGCGAGATTAATCTGACGGATGGAGCTACGCAAAACAAGCACACACTGTATAGTATATATGTATGTATGTACTTATATATGTTTTTACAACGAGAAAATTTTACTTTAACTTTTTTGCAAAAGGTATTTAAGCAGAAAACGCATCACTGAAGTACGTGGGTGCGCAATTTGGCTGAAGAAATGCTGATTTGTAGAAATTACGGTATATGTTTCTAAAACCTAAGAAGTGTTCATCATTTTACTATTTTCTGTAAGTTTTTGAATATATGCCTTAATTGGAATTGGTACTTGAGAGTACTTGGGAATTGCGAGCTCTAAAGTAAATTTAAAGGGTTATATTCACTTGCAAGTCAGAAAAAAAATGCACTTTCGTGATTTTTTTAAGAGGAATTTAATTAATAAATAAACTTAATGGTTTCAGTAATGAGTGATTGATTTTGAAAAATTTTGGATTTTTTGTTCCCATAGCCGATATCCTAGAGGACCTTCGAACAATGCTCCGAAAATCCGAACAAAAAAAAAGTTTTGTACTATAGAAGAATACAAGTAATGAACGCAGGAAAAGTCCAAATATTCATTTTTTGAAAAGATGGCGATTTACCAGATAAACAATTTAGATTGGCTAAAAAATTCGAAATTATTATTATTTCTATGATTAATGCCCGACAAATGTTTCTAAAAAGGTCAGGTGAAAACTTTAGGTGGATCAGTCCAGCCATTTCGGAGAATATTTCCTCACCGACTCGAGCGTTTCTTAGATCAATACATGACAAATGTAGCTAAGAAGATTATTTATTGTAGATCAGTCCTACCGTTTCGGAGAAATTTTCCTCATCGGCTTTGAAAACAGCGTTTCCAAAAAAACTGATGTAAAGTTTAGCGAGTTGATTACACTATGTTCAAAAATTCTTTTAAATATGGTCTCCGAAATACCCGAAACTATTTGGTAGCGCAACTTCGAATTTTTGGTGAATATTTTCAAACATATGTACATTTGATATATAAAGCAATACTTTTTTTTTTTAATTCACAAGTGGATGTTAAGGGGTTACATGGGTTTAAATTCTAACTGTGTTTTTGAAGTCGGTTGACAAGATTTCTCGATAATTAATCAACCGATCTTCATCAATGTCTGCCAAAAATGCAATTTTCAGTTTTTTCCTTCGTCCAAGTTCAAAGTTAAGTTCTAACTAAAATTTGTAGTTTTTTCACTTTAGATGATCCTGTAAGGAGTGATCCTGTCAACGTGGGCGCATCTTTTTTCCGAGGGGTCACCGGAAACGGCGTCGCAATGGCCGAGCTTAAAACATTTTTTTCAAAATATTTCGGAATTTCTTTGTTAGTAGTATATGCTTGTAACAATAAGAAATTCTAATAAACCATAAGAATCCCATGTAACCCCTTAATACAATATAATGTGTAAAGAATTAAAAAGTCTTCGGACTTCATTAGCATTATTAATTTTGATTTAGAATTGCTCTAAGGTCTCACGGAACTGAAAAATACTATACAATACACATAGCCTTATTCTTGGCGCAGCACAGATTCTTATATTGGATCTGCACTTCTTTCGAAGTCGACCATAAATTCATAGCAAAACCTTAAATACAAAGCGAGCTCCCGAAACTCCAAATCAAGAAAAAATTTTATTTTTTATAAAAGTAAATTATTAAACATAAAAATTTTCGAAATTTCTGCACTCAAAACTATTTATGAAACTTTTTATCCTTTCAATAACTTTTGAAAATAAAAGTTAGTTTCTGGTGATTTATTGCTACACCAACATAAATTCTCAAACCAATGAAATCAATGCCACCATAAATAGTTTGCTCGTGCGCTAACAACCCTTTGACAAATACTTAATTGGAATCGTCGAAGGAAAATGCTTTTTTGGACAATTGTTGACACTAATGCCGATTGACTTAGTGCCTTTTGTCTACGACCGACAACAATTTACTCACTCTCTAATACAAACATGTGAGCAACTGCGGCTACGTGTGTGAGGATGCGCAAACATATGGCACGAAGCCGCAGCTAAACCGCTGGAAAATGACTCCCATATGTCTCTTTAGCAGACAGCAAAACCGAGAGCAGCACAGTAGTAAAACGGCAAAGGGGAAAGAGCGGTAGCGCTGACTACTAGCAAAAACTCATATAGAAGAGCAGTGGGTGTAGCAATTGTGGGCAGCAACAAGCAAATGTCAATCACCCCATAAATTTGCCACAAAACCAGCAATAATAATCACCAGCAGGAAGAGAGATATTAAAGGCGAAGAAGTTGTAGCAGGCTGGAGCGGAAGGAGGAGATCAAAGGGAGAATTATACACATGAATATGTGACTCTAAAATGCTGGGGTCTACTATACATATAACTGTAAGTTTGGAAAATTACATTTGCTGCTTGTCCACAGCAACCTGACAACAAATACATCTTCCACGCTTAACCAACGCTTACCCAGAACAAAGGGTGTCCTTTTGCAGCTAAGGCGCTTACATACGCAGTTGCAAGCTTACCAAATGCTATACAGTGGTCCGTTAGTCCGTTGCAGCGAGCGCTCGCTCTGGAGACAGCCGATTGAAGCGGCCATATATCAATCTGCTTGAAAGGTGATTGTGATACATTCATTATGTTCAAGAAGTTGGAGCTCCAACAAGTCAACGAAATCGAACGCTGGCGAACCAATGGTCATTTTCAGGTTGTGCGCTTGCGAAAACATCTATTATAATGTCATTAGTGGCGAGCACATATTGGTTGGGGCCGAAAGGCAATCGATTAAATTGCAGATTGTGTGCCTGCGTGTGGGCAAACAATAGCTAGCGAACCACGCTGTGATGTCCAGCTCAATTACTAGCAAATTCACACGCATACATACATATATGAACACACACAGCTGCACACTCGGAGACACACTTCACTTTTTCTCATTATCCATTTTGGTAATTTTCTAAAAATGTCGCATTAGAGATTATCTCTGCGCAAACTTTAACCGAACAAGACACTTTCGTTGTCAGCAACCAACACACTCATACACATATACGCACACACACGCAGGCGCACCGCACAATGAGCGCTTACAATGGCTATTTCGACCAGTTTTACGCCATTTTGCTTGTTCATTGCCCATTCCACTCAGCTTCGCACTTCTACTCCGACAAATTTTGTCCTTATACCCTAAACAGGGTATATTAAGATTGCCATGAAGTTTGTAATACCTAGAAGGAATCGCTAGAGACCCTTTAAAAGGTATATATAAATAATTAGCATGAAGGGCTGAGATGAATTAGTTATGTCCGTCTGTCCATATGCGAACTACTCTCTCAGTTTTTGAGAAATTAACCTGAAATTCTGCACACGTCCTTTCCAGCCCAAGAACCTGCTGATTTGTCTGTAAACCCGAAATCGGATCACTATAGCATATAGCTGTTAAACAAACTGAACGATCCAGTCCTTGTATGAACAACTGTTTTATTTGAGGAGGTCTCTTCCCAAAATTTGACAGAGATTATTGCCCAAGGCAATGGTACAAGCTCCGAAAAAATTTTTCAGATCGGACCACTATAGCATATAGCTAGCATACAAACTGACCTAAGAAAATCCAGAAAAAGATCCTTTTATACCCCTTATTGCTATAAGGTATGCGTCTGTGAAGGGTATTAAGTCAAAGTTAAAGTTTTTCTTGTTTTCGGTTGAGATAAACTTCGACTGACAGTTTCGACGTGCGCTTCGATGGTTCCGTTGCCTGTGTGTGGCTTTGTTGTTTTGTCAAGAAAATGCGAAATGAAGAAAATTGCCAGCCTGCTGTGAGGCTATGGCTGTGTTCGTGTGGAGGCGCTTGGAAGCTATATGCACACGCACACACACTTAAACGCCTTTCCTTTCGTTGACGATAATACAAACGAACACAATCAGCCATGAAACGACATGCGGCCAGGGGCAGACAGCTTGCCGTTGCACAGTTAGCCTCGGTGCTTCTCCACTCTCCACTCTCTGCCTCGCCACAACGACACAATCGGGTAAGTACTTCACGACGGTTGCCGTTTTGTGGTGTTTGTGTGCCTGACAGACATTTACGAGCTAAACTGTTATCGCAAAATGTAGAAATTAATGAGCTTCTTAATGCAATTTGGCTGCTGTAGGGTTCGCCGACCGCATTTTGGGGTTAGTCCGCTGCCAAAGCACACACACTTATATACAAATGTATAACTAAACTTCGTGTGGCACTGCAATCTTTGTGCTTGGGGCATGTCAATGTTATTGCAGTGATTTTTATGTGTTTGTGTGTTTCTATTACTAGCCAAACACATACATACAAACGTTGCTATTCCTTGCTCAACTCTACTCTATTTGTGTTGTCTTGCCGTAATCACATATTACATTGATTCGCCCAAGGAAGCTCATCATATTGCCATATCCTGGCGTGTATTTCCGGCTGTTCGCCGTCAACTCAACGCCCACACAATCATTGTACATATGTATGCATGTATATCTGTATGGCTCGCTTATTTGGGGTTGGTTTTTTCGTCTTCACTCCATTCTTTATTTTCTTCACATGTAATTTCTGTATCATTTGGAGCTCAATGTGTCCCGTCATGTCTGGTAATGATGATAAGTAGCTGTAATGCTCACATGTTCGTAGTTTGTTCCGTCTTAGTGCTGATTTTTTTGCGATTGCTGTGCACAAATGACTTTGTGACTGGTAATTTTGCAAATTTTCTTAATTTGAATGACCAGCTGAGGCGATAAGGTCACTTAACTTCCACTATGTTGGCATTTTACTTAATTGTTGTTGCTAATTTGTATTGCTTCTTTCATTCTTTTCATGGATTTTGTGGAGAGTTTAGTGGCGCAAATGAAATTATATGTCGTTTTGGATTTTCTTAAGAAAATATTTGTACTACAATATCTTAATATGAGAATAATTAAATCAAGATACTTAAAAAAAAAAATTAATTTTTGATTGGTTTATGATGTCATGAACTATCTCTTGCTGGAACATGAAAACCTGTGCTATACATAATGAAAACATGTAGTTTATATATAATACAACACTATTTCACTAAAAACGTTTTTTATCATCTGAAACTCCACAATTAAGGCTATATTTAAATATCCAGATCAAAGAAAGAAAGCGATTTGCCGAAGCTTCAAAAACCGAAAAAACGAACGAATGAAAAATATATCAGCATGGATAGAGTGTAGGTGAGATCAGTGAACGATCCCAATATCATGGGGAAATTCTAATTTAATTTGTATTTGGAGAGGTAACCACGCCTACTCCTCATATAATAGTTGTAATTAAAGTGGAATAACTCACTAAAGAAAGTCGTCGATTTTCTCAAATTTTATAGTCAAGATTGTGTAAATATTAGATGAAATCACATAACTCAAGAACTGCTCGAGCAATTTGAACAAAATTTGATTTTTGGTATTATTTTGTGATCCTTTTGTTACGATTATAAGCCGAACGAAATCGAACTATAATTACATCTACTCTTTATATAACAGAATTTTAATTTCCATCGGATCATTTCACTTAGCTTCATTTAAATGTATCAATAAAATGAAGATATCGGAAAAAAAGGATAGATAGCTGAGGAATATGAAGACCCTAGTGCCTTTCGTTGACTTTATACTGAATATATCGTTTACTCTGCGAGATATCATAATAAAATTAAGTGAACATCTTTCTTTGATAAAAACGTTCTTATATTTTCCTTAGGCTTTTATACTTAATATTGAACCTTTTGAAATTTTCGTAGACTTTATACTGCACATACATATATGTCAATATGTATCTGTATGTTAATGAAACTCAGATTGTATGTTTTTAATTCTATGGCGAGAGGCCAAAACCGTATAAAATTAGGCTAACTTCACCATAGCCTGCATGTACCCAATAAAGGTATTGTCAATTTTTTTTGTTTTTGAATGTTGTTGTTATTGTTGTGGCGGCAGAAATCTGTCGAGTTGACCGTCCTTGGCCGGATGACCCAACTGTCGTGGGAACGGGTTATCCCGTTGTTGTTGTTGTCTTTATATCGTAAATATCGGTCGATCAGCGAGGTTTCATAATGAATAATGAAGCATATTTTGGTAATAATATGTATTAATGCCTAAAAGGGATCAAATCAGATCAATATATTCTCCAGCCTCCATTATACCTTATATAGAGATTTGAAAACTTTCGTGAACTAAGTGAGAGGATAATATTAGATGTACTATATTTTAATGCTCAAGATGTGTGAAATAGACCCAGGAATCAACGCAGCTGCTACATAGCGATTCGTGTTAATTGCAAGGTTATCAAATGTTATACTCGAACATGGCTCTTTAGTACTTATTGAAGAAATATTCGGTTGAAGATCTTGATTTTCCATCAATTTAACTACTTGGAAACTCCGAGGTACTCATACGTATTAGATATTTGAATAAAGTGGAGATCAAGACGATTCTTTGGAAGTTTCACTTTGGATTGGTTCTCTTGTGTGTCTGCCATAAGAGAATCATGTAGGTATATGATTATGAAATACATAGGTAAAACTTTCATTTTCATATATTTAATCATACACAATTGCTAAGCTGAAAATCACTTGCCGTTTAGCTCATAACTTTTACTCAAAAATCGTAAGCACACATTAAGCCAGTCTGCTTTATTAGAACATGTCGCGGCATTTGCCATAAATTCCAAATATTTTCTCATGCTCTTATTTCCAATATAAAGAGATAAAGGCAAAATCGCAACAACAAAGCAATCAAATCACGTTATCGACGAACTTTCACGCACGTTTACTAATTTATCTGTTACGGCTGCGCAAAAATCGATAAAACAACATTTGAATTTCTAAACGCATTTGTGGCAATCTTCCAACAATGTGCACACGTGACATGTATGTACAATACATGCACATAGTCAGGTGTGAATTTAAGGATGTGGGCAAAGTAGAAGACGCGAAACAACAGCATAAGGAGTAAAAAGCGAAACGCTTCAAGTTCTTAATGGAAACTAGTATATAGCTAAATATGAGATACATACATATCTACATATACATACATACCTAAAAGTATGTTGTTTTAACTGTTATAAATATAAATATATTGTTGTTGTGTTCAAGTGCATGTTAAAGAACGCCAAGAACTGTGTAACTAAGGTCAAATGCTTTGCATTTAAAGTAGCCTCATTTACGGAAGTGGCCTCTTCGTTTACCCTCTTTCTCTCTCTGTTTTTCTGAAAGCAGTGTGCCCAATATAAGCACTTGGCACAGCCAAGCAAATTTGGTGAATTCACTTCATGGGAGATTTCACATTCTCATGTCCTTTTGGTTGCGCTATTTTGCCGTCTGTCGCTTCTAAGTGGCAGTATATAGAGATGTCGTGTATATAGATATAGTGTAATGTTTGTATATTTGTTTTTATGTAAGGAAGTATTGACGCAAAGCAAAGTTGGGGAAAGTTAATCAGCCTGAGCAAATTTTCCGGACGTTTTACTTTCTAGTTTAACGCAGAGTTAATAGAGTGTGACGTAAAGATTGAAATTGGAGAAGCCTCTAAATACGAATTTGTATAAATAATTTTTAACAAAAAAATATATAAAATATATTTTTATATTACCTGTATCAATGTAAAAATTGATAAATATAAATTATGCTTTCTTTTAACAAAAAAATTTTTTTTTTTCAGAAAATTACTGTCTTTTTATACCCACAAACATATTTACCTATGTCTGTGTAAACATACAATCAAAATATAAATTGCTTTTTATCTTATTACAGCTTTTACAACAGGTGTGATAATTCAAACCCCTCCAAGACCTTGAGTTCAAATTTTCGACTATTTAAATTTCTTAATTTCTCCATAACCTGCCAGTTATGCATGCTTCTAAGAATAAACTGTTATCTTATCTATCTCTTAGCAACGCTATCTTCCCTTAAACACACAATCTTCTCATATATTTTGTCCCATACTTATTTGTATATTTGTAAATTTGTAACATCTGTCTACACTCTTGCCAACACCATCCCGCGTCTTATGATGCTCACGTGCTATTAACACTTTTTGGTTAGATAAATATCAACAATGATTTAGAGAGAGATGAGAATCAACAGAGCTAGTAAACCTGCTCAGTGAACGATTATGTTTTTAAGGTTATAAATTCAAAAATAAATTAGTATGTTATGTACATATATGTATGTACATATTCCATAAAAATTATGGTAGAAAAATATAAAAATTAGATCAGGTAGTTTTAGGTATTGAGACTGATTTTCTGCGAATAATAATAATTTTTAATTTGGAATCGGAAGATTTTAAATTTTTAAAGCTTTTTTTGTAAATTTTCGAATAACGTATTTTGGAATTTCGAATTCTTTAATGGCGAACTATACAACACACATTCTTTTCAATAAATATATTTTCAAAGCTTATTTTAGTTACTACCACCTTTATTCAGCTTAAATGTCTTAAAATCGTTTTCATACTCATACCATATTATTTCTAATTTTGGAATAATACTTATTATTTATGCCAGGTGGCAACATCTTAAATTATGTTTTACTTAAATTGTATTCTTCATTAATTTTTAACGTTAACAAATATTGGTAATTAAAATCAAGGTGGCAACACCATTCTAATTGAAACATAAATGTTTTTTTCTTAAATCGATAGAGTTGTGAATTTATCTTCTATTAAAATGTTTTAACTTTTTATATAACTTTAGACAGTTGTTAATTCAAATTAGGTGGCAACTTTGTACATAAACGATACTTTTCGCTTATTGTGAACACTGAAATGGTCTTATATTATTATAATATTTTAACAAATTTATATCAAACCAAGTAGCAATTACATAAATTAATAATCCGGGTGGCAACACCATTCTAATTGAAACAAAAATCGAAAATTTTAAATGGATAAAGTTATGTATTCATTCTGTAAAATTTATTTGCTTTTCATTTAATTTTCGACAATTTTTATTTCAATTTAGGTGGCAACTACATAAAATAATATTTTTGTTTTTTCGTGAAAATTGAAAAGGTCTAATTAATTTCAAGAAATTGACATATTACTATAATATTTCAACAAAATTTTACTTCAAACTAGCTAACAATAACAGAAAATAACTAATCAGCGTGGCAACACCATTTTAATCGATGTATAAATCGCAACTTTGAAATCGAAAAAATTATGAGTTCACACTTCATATTTTTTTTAACTTTTATACAACATTTATGATAGATACTCTTTATTGCAAATTATTTGGCAACTCTTTAAATAGTATTTTTGTTTATTATGAAATTTGTAGGGCTAATTCAAAGCAAGCAATTTTTATAAAATTTTAATATATCAAAATTTTTTCTTTCAAATTTGGTGGCAACTACCAAAAATACAATTTCTGTTTATTGCAAAAATTTAAAACGAGTTACCCATTTAAAAGAATTAAACATAATTTTAATATTTACATTTTTTTTTCAAATTGGGTGGCAACTCCAAATTTTAGATTTTTTTATTGTAAAAATTGAAAACGAGTTATCCTTTAAAAAAATTACATAATTGATATACGTCAATTTTTTTCTCACTTGAGTGGCAACTACAAGATTTAAGATTTTTTTATTGTAAATATTAAAAAATTAAAGTATTATTTACATCACAATCGGGAAAGTCTGGTGTTTATGAAAAATAAAAATGACCAGCATGAAAAAAGTTAAAAGAAAAACGAATAAAAATTTTTATATGACTAACGGTTTACGTTATTCTTGGAAAATGACAATGTACTCAGAATTTTTTTTTAAACTTATGTACATATGTATAAATGTACATGCATACAATCGTCCATACATATGTATATGTATATAGTTATATATACATATACACATATGTATGTACGTATTTGATTATGTAAGCAAACATACACTTTGTTCTTCCAACTCATCGCAGACCTAAATTTATCTAAAAAATACCACAACGCCAACACTTGCTATACAAATTTAAGAAAAAATACCTGACAGTTTCGTAAAACCAACTTCTTGTTTACCGTTGCAGCCACACAGAACTAATTTCAGGATTTGCTTTCGTTTATGTTTTCTTCCAATTTTTGTTTTTTTTTCAGTATATCGGGATTATCTTAGTAGTTTGTGTTGTGACAACACGTTTTAGGCAAATAATAGAATATTTGTTTCTTTTAATTTTTTTTCTTATTTTTTCTCCAGCCATATAAGTGCTCCCATTTAAATTGTTTGCGCACATCTTTCCCTTTTTTTCTCAAGCGAAGCCAACAGGAGAAAGAATCTGCTTATTTACTTATTTGTTCAACTAATGTAATAAAAATAAAAAAATAGAATAAAATAAAAATCTCTGCATACTCAAAACACATTTAATTATTTACACTGTTCGTGGCTGTTTTCACGCAAATGAACAAAAATGTAAAAAGTGATAAGCGGGTGGAAAAGTCTGTGGTAAGAAAATGCTGGCAACTCACGTACTTTCAAATAAATGTTGTAGGTGAACCTTCTGAGGTCTGCCTATGTATCTCTTTTATTGAGACTCTTTTCAAGTAAATGATTGTATTTTTTGTATATTAGCAACGACATTTTAAGTGAAGACATTTTAAGGAAAATTTTTCTATGTGCTGACATACATACATACTTCATTATTTTTTCTGCGAAGATTCTATGCTTTAAAGCCGTTTAAAATCAGTTTATGTAAAATTGCTCTAAAACAATAAGGTAAAGAGTTCTAAGCTGTTCAAGTGAGATTTTTCTTGGTAATTATAACAGGTTTGATATATATTTTATATATTTGGGAGGATGAAGACATGTGTAGAAGTTCACGAAAGTGCGGAAAGTTCTCTGAGCGCCATTCACTTGGGAGTGGCCTGAAATGATTCTTTAAAATATGGCTCCAGCAGCTCCCGACTTTCGGTCTTAGACCAAGTATTCTCTGCGTAGGCAAAACAACATTCGTTTAAAAGCAAGCTAAAGCGAGAAGGCGAAACATCCCCTGCCCAGAGTTGTGCGGGTAAAACAAACTACCAATGAAAAGAAGAAAATAGCCTCGGACGCTGTTGTAAACTCGGCTATAACTGCGTAAGCGCTGTCTACGACAATAAAGAAGCAGAAGATTTTAGCCTAACCTACACTAATATCTCTACTTCAGAAACTATTAATAATAATAAAATAATTATTAAACAATAGGTACAGTAAAATCGGTTTAGTACGGCCGCTGGTGCTCGGGTGGACTTTTGACCTCCTCTTTTAAAGTGTTATGTCTATGTCAAAGTTAAATTTTTTTTTAATTTTTCGAATATTTTTTTGTATATTTTCTGAAAAATATGTTTTTTTTTGTATTTTTTTATCTTGAAAATAATTTGTTTTTTTTCAAAATAAAATTTTAAACTGAGGGTTTTAGGAGTAAAACGATTTTCAATAAATTGTAGTATTTTTCAAAAAAAATTTATCGTTTTTTCTTGAAAATGAACCAAAGAAACCCTAGAAAGTTTTTCCAAGAAAATTGCTTTTTCAAAAATAAAATTCAATTCTATAATAAATCAGTTATTTCATGATTATATTTTTGCAAGCCTTAACTAACTTCTAATATCTGCTTATTTATGAACAGAGAGTGAAATGTAAAAAAATTATGAAAAAAATGCAAAAATAAAAATAAAAATTAATAAAAATGTTTCAGTTTTTTTGTAATAAGGAAAGATAAAAAAATTGGTTTTTTATAATGAAATATTTTTTTAATATTATTTAAAACATTTTGCTATAAAATGTTCAGGTAGTTTAAGAATACAGTTAAATATAATCAAAAAAGTAAATAAAAAAATCTAAAAAAAATAAGAAATTTCAAAAATAAAATTTGTTTTTTTTGTTTTATAAAAAAATAAAAAATAAATAAAAAATAATAAAAATGTTTTAGATTTTTTTTTTAATAAAGAAAGATGAATTTTTTTCTAATAAAAGATTCTTTTTATATTATTTTAAATATTTTGCTATAAAAATTTCAGGTGGCTTAAACAGCCACTTTCTTCGAAGACTGCTATTGCGACGAATACCAATAGCATTATCGCGTATTAAAATATCAAAACAAATAAATAATAAATAACAACAAAAATTTTTAAGCGATTATGACTTCATGTTTATTGCATATTTTACACTCAAAAAATTTTGTGATATTAAAAAAAATATTTTTGAAAAATTTTGAATTTTGAAATTGATGAATTAATTGTTGCGCCTACATTGAAGTGCCGAAACGTGGAAAAATAAAAGAAATGCTAAACTCTTTAATGCCAATACATAAAACTAATAACACACGGAAACAAGTTTTAAAGCTTCATAAAAAAAAAACAACACACCAACAACACTGCGAAATGAATGGTCGCGACCGAAAGGCACATAAAAAGAGATGTTGGAAAAATTACAAAAGAAATATATAATAAAAACGCAGACGACAAATTTTATGGTGAACTTGTGGTGCTGCGTGTTTGCCACACGCGCTCGCTAGGCTTTCCATCGCCGCTGCGTCGGAGCAGCTGCTGGCGACATAATTCAAACGCAAAACGCAGCAAATATGATTGCAGAAGGAAATAAATGGCTGCAGAAGAGGCAGAGGAGGAAATGAGAAGTAAGTATATAAGAGAAGGGGGAGTTGACTGCTTATATGCGAGCATGTGTGTTGTGGGAAAAAGTACAGACGCAAAAGTATCAGACTTTAAGACAGAAGCATAGTTATTGGGGCAGCCTTTAAGTGCGACGGCATTTAGTTAACGGCAAGGAAATTAAATTATAAAATTTGTTGGAGAATTACAGAGTGGCACATTTTAGAGCTGAATATGAGAGCAAGCTGTATTAGAGTTAATATATACACATACATATGTTTGTATGTACATATGTATGTACACATATACGCACGGTGACTAACTGCAGCAAACATGTTGCAGCGATCGACTAAATTAATTCAAAACCTTTTGAGGAGGCTTAAATGGGATTACAAAAATATTTCCGTTTAATGCAGATGTGTGTGTATGTTTATGGAAAAAAGTCGCACCTGCATATGTGCAAATGGGTGTGTATGATTCTAGAGCGGGTAAAGGTGACTTAAAAATAAATATAGAAATATGTTTATGAAATACTGCAGACTGGAACATAAATAATTTGAACTTGAAATAGCGCATTAAATGATTAGAATACGACACACACATACGAAAACAAAAGAAAACATATTTTAAATGAGCAAAAAAGCACGCACGAATGACATAAAATTGTTGCATGCGATGAAATTAATAATAAACAAAACAAAAACTAAAAGTGTTTGGTATAAAAATTAGCTTTTTAATGACAAAAAATCACAAATGAGAAAAAATGTTATATTACACTTCACCTATGAATTTCTTATAGCATAAAAGGGTATGAAAAAATATTTGTATTTATTTCGATAGATAAGTTTACATGGAGCTACATATATACTATAATGGTCCACTCGGAGCAATTTGTTCAGTGATTTTAGCGCTGCTTTGAGTAATAATCAATACTTAATTTCAAATAAAAAGTTTTTCATACAAGAACTTGATTTGGTTATTCTGTGTGGCAGCTACTATATGATATAGTAGTCCGAGCTAAGAAATTTCTTCAATATTATAGAACTGTTATGGAATATAAGCCGTACCAAATTTTGTGAAGATAACTTGCCAAATCAAAAAGTTTTCCATATAAGGACTTGAGTTTGACCGGTCAGTTGTATGGCAGCTATATGATATAGTGGCCCGATCTGAGAAATTTCTTCAAATATTATAGAACTGTTTTGGATTATAAGCTTTACTAAATTTTGTGAAGATAAGTCACCAAATAAAAAAACTTTCCATGCAAGGACTTGAGTTTGACCGGTCAGTTTGTATGACAGCTATATGATATAGTGGCCCGATCTAATAAAATACTGCAAAACACAGCTAACATATGTGTATAATGCATGTAGAGAAAATACAAAAAAAATGAAATTAATAAATATCTTCCAGAACAACTGCCTAAAATATTGCTGTTGCTGCTGATGCTGCTCCACTGCACCGAAAATACTTTTGGTCGCCATTAAATTGCCAATAATTGAAATCCCCAATGTACACACATTCGGCACGTTGCAAAGCCATTATTTAAACAACAATAACAATAGCAAAACATGCATACGCATACAAACGAAACGAGCAACAGCACCAATAATGGCAGACAACCGAGCGCAGAAGCTGTGGCATGAGTAACAACAAGGCAGACAGCAACAAATAATACAAATGACACGTTCAACAACAAGTGTAACGACAATAACAACAAATTTGTTAGCAAAGCGCACCTGCAAAATGACAAACAATGCAAGCAACACGGATGACAACAGCAACGATGACAACTGCAGCAGCAGCAACACAGCAACGGTGTGTGGCAAAAGCAACAGACACTTTGTGGCAGAAAGTATGAGTAAATGGTATATTCTATGTATGCTTGCAGTCATGCGGCAGATAGCAATCAGCGGCGTGTGTAGAGAAGGTGTTGTCAATGCTCGTCGCATGACATAATAGCAATTGCAACAATTCCAAATAAGCATGCAATTTGCATATGTGGCACAAGTGGCAATAAACACGCACACATGCATACAACCACAAGCCAAACACATTTGCACCTGTGCACTTATACATACATATGTGTGTTTATATAATGTATATGTATATATGGTTGGGTTTGTCAACAGGTCCAAGGATATTCGTGGCTTTTAACAAATATTTTTATTGTTTGCATTTTATTTTTAATGTGCCCCATTCGTGGCATGGCAGTTTTAAATTGTTTTCCTAAGCAAATAAATTCGAATGAAAGTGTCACCGTGTCACTGGCTGGGTGAGTGAGAGGTCAACAAAGTGCTTTGCTTCTAGTGAAGTTGGTCCTTACGGTTTTAACAACTTCTGTGTGGTTGCTGCATTTGCCAAAGGCAGTGCGTTGCAACAGTTTGCTGCAGATTTTTATTTTAACTGCGATATTATCTGTTAGAGGAAGTTGGAAAAATGAACAAACTTTCGAACTTCTACTGTATAAGTAAAGTATTTACTTAAATTTAAAACAAAATTGAAACAATTCTTGGCTTTGACGCGCAAAGTCTGGTATGTTTAAATTATTTTCCACTTAAGAGGCTTAAGGCTAGGTCAGTCTGGTACTTCAAGGTGTCGACTTTTTGATTTAAAATACATCGAACGGTAAACGAACATTATTCACTTTATAAAGGGGTTTTCAATAGGGACGCTAGAAAATTAGACCGATAGGGACAGCAAAGGACGCAATATTTTTTCTTGCTCTTTTGGGATTTCTCTTCTCAGGTTTGCCATTTTATCATGGAAAAATATACGATCCAACAACGAGTCGAAATTATTAATATTTATTACCCAAATTCGGAGTCAGTGGCCTCAATTTGAAGAGCGCTTCGTCCAATTTATGGTCGTCATAATCGTCCTGTCAGATCAACAATTGAGCGTCTAGTGGAAAAATTTGAATCCACAGGTACAGTGTATAAAATGTTTCCGTTGGTCATCTCTGTGACGTCGTTGTGACCTACATACATCCTTACAATATCAAATTGACGCTCAATGATAACTGAATATTTTTGGCCCAAATTGGATGAAATGTACTTCGATAATATGTGGTTTCAAAAGGAAAACAGGTGAACGTATTATCTCACGAAAGGGTCCAGTCAATAACCCAAACCGTTTTTGTGTTTTTTTTTAAACTAGCGCTCTTATTGAAAAACCCATTAGTAGAGCACTGAACATTCCCTTTTTCAATCCGTTTCAGGGTAGAATTGCCACCGAAGCATGTTCGTCCTCAGCCAAGTTTTCATGCGGTGAAGTGTCGAAAAAGAGAGTCCAGAGCTCGCATTTGTCACCCAAATATCAAATATGAATTATGGGTATAGGTGTACAGCGCAGTTCTTCCACGTTTCGAATGCAGTAGTTGGTAACTTGTTGTCTTTTTACTTTTGCTTCTGCCCCCAATGGCACTGCCAGTGATCAAGTTCACCTTTGAGCTTCAAACGTCGCATGACGTCATTATCCAAAACGTTTTTGTATTTATCTATCAATCATGCCATAAGATATTCCATTTCTTTGGTTTTCAAAGTACATACTTTTTCCGGAAGCAGCAAACTCAGTTGAAATCCATCCAATACTTCTCTAGAAAGCGCGTCTTCAAATCTTCAGCGATTGTATCCAAAAGAGGAATGTACACTGAGACCCTGTAGTAGTCTTCCTAGGTCCCCCATTTCACCCCTCTGAATCAGCCACTGATTAATGCGAACTAATCTCTCAGTTTTTGAGATATTGATCGTTCTTGTCTCCTCAAAAAGCTATGCATATGCCAGAAACGCATATATTTGACTACAATGGCGTATAGCTAATATATGTACACACAAATTGACCGGTCTATATCTAATTATTGTATGGAAAAGCTTTTATTTGGATATACATATGTATATGTTCACGAAATTTTGAACGGATATTATGCGCAGCAATCCGAAGCAAAGGCGAAGAAATAGTTCAATTCTGACCTCTAGAGCCATACTACCATAGAAAGTGACCTGTTAAGGCTCCATAGATTCTCTTCAGGCAAAATAAGCATTTTTTGGTTTTTCATTCTAATTGCATATTTTTAATATCTAGAGCCTATCTAAATAAAATTACTGCCGTAACCAAGTGCACTAGATGAAATAATGGCAAGGAATTTAGTATTCTTACAACTTTCTCCATAGAAATATAAAAAAATAGTTTTCTTTTATATAGTTTTTTTTTTTATATTGAAACGACAGCATCAGCAGCTATTATGAACTATTATATGTACCATGAAATATGTATTTCATCAGCAAATTATCATTATTTATCAGCAAGCTTGAAATCTTTAAAACTAAAGGGTGCCAAGAGTTTTCCAACAACACATGAAGTCCTCAACAGCAATGTAATCACTTAATTGCACCGAAACTATGTTTCTAATCACAAAACAACAAGTGCATACAATCAACCACTTCTTTCCCCTAACCCTACACACTTCCTCTCCACATATTGACAGCCACATATTTTCATAAGCAACTTGTACAATAACACTTCAATTTGTGTAATTCCCAAAACAATCGCCTCCACAAAGGCAACAAACACTTGACGCAAACATATCAAATTTCCAGCAGGGAAACACTTGACAGGATGAGCCGAACGATGCACAGCGAACGGGTGAGTGCGAAACCCCTGTCATAACTGAGTGATGACCATCGAACGCAGGCGTCCTCGCGTCTAGCGTGGCGATTTCAAGTGGGAAGTCAAAGTAGACAGCAAATTTCGTGAGGAAATGGTAAAATAATATCTGGGAGATAAGATTTTTTCGAAAATTTGGAAGTACTAATTTATGTATATATGTATGTATGTTCAATACTGTCTCACGGCACAGCAGCCAAGCGTGGTACGTACACTATACATGCATATGTGTGTTTGTGCTGCCATCTACAGCACTTCAAAAACTCACTTCAACGCATCTCCTCTTCAGCGCATATTGCACACTCTCTGTGTGTACGGCGCATCATTTTATGGCAGAAGGGTGCTCAATTAGCCGTGACGCGCTGCCATTACATACATACATACATACATATCCACGACCACAGCAGGGCAGAGTGAAAGGCAGCGAAATTAGTATATTTATGTACGCTAATGATTGCACAATGATTACGTTGGAATTTCGTTCGAGACTCTGCTCTTTTTTCAGCGCTCACCTCCCCCTCCCTTGCAGCGCGACAGCAACAAGCGGCTGCGATGCAGTTGCCATTGCCGTTGAACACATTAAAATGCGTGAAAAATGTTCGCTTATTTGAACAAGTGCAGAGCGGCAAATAACAACGAACCGTACAGCGGCAGCAACAACAAGTGCACGCACGAAATTACACGATGTCGCCGCACAGCCAAGTGTATTCGTGTAAGCGGAGGGCGGCGCAGCGCAGCGCTTGTAATTGCGGCGACTGCGTTGGGTGGGTGTTTTATTGGTCGGTTGTTGTTGTTATTATTGTTGTTTGCGCTGGCTAAGTTTGCCGAACGATTTGCCGGCGTTGAAGTGTGACTGAATGGCATTTGGATCGCGCGAATTTTAACACTCGCGCTGTCAACGCGCCATCGGAACGTGGTTTTGAATATCATTGGGCGAATTACGGTGCCTCCTTGCCGCTAATAGTGCTGTTATGTTGCCTGTACACACGACTGTTTGTGTTTGTAGTTGAGGGTGCATGCCTATTTTTGTTGTTGTTTTGGCAAATTAAGAGCGTGAACGTTTTCATGAATCATGAATCATGCTGAACAGCTAGCGGTGGCGGGAATCACAGCAGCTGTTGTTGACAGATTACTTTGGCATATTTGTTGCATTGTTTGGACACATTGGCTAATGTTTAGCTATGAATGTAGAAATCTGTGCAAGTGTGAATATTTGTGTAAATTTACATTATCAAAAACAGCGATGCAACTTTTTGGTGTGTGGACACTTGTTGGCAATGTTTGCCAGTTTCAAGGAAATACAAACAAACATACATACACTTGAATATTTATGAACTTTCTTAACTGGCTTTAATTTATTTTTGAAGGAGGAAGGACCTCTCCGAGTCGTTGGATATCAAACGACGTTTATCTTGCGTCTTCTGAGTAGGCATTTGAAAAGTAAAGTCCTCTCTCGACGAACAAAGACCAAATTCTACAAGTCACTCATCATCCCCGTCCTGCAGTATGGTGCAGAGGCATGGACGATGACAACATCTGATGAGCCCAATTACGAGTTTTCGAGAGAAAGGTTCTCCGGTAGGTTTATGGACCCTCCAGAATGCATGAACGCTTAATCGCATTACGCTTCGAAGGTCAGTTCCTTCAAGAACTGGATGATTTCCGTCTTCGATGTTAAGGAGTCAATATATTGCTAGGATGGAATTCTCATTTTTGTGCTTGCCTGGTATTTTTGACTATTTCCTCGTATTGATACTAGTTAGAGGATTATAGATCAAACATCAAATATATATGTATCTACCTTTAAGTTCTACGAACTTAATTAAAATTGCTTGGACTGAAAAAGGGGAGCTGACACAGTGACGTACTTGATCTTCGATACCAAATGCCCTAGGCAAACATACAGCACATTATGTAGTATAGTATGTTACGGAAACCATATTTGTAAATAAGTGTCAGCCGTGTTAGACCAGAGCAGAATCTTTTGAAAATGGTAAAAAATTAAAAAAAAAATTCCAAATAGGTCGAAACATATTGGAAAAAAACAAGATAAAATAACAGAAATGAAGGAAAAAATAATTTACAGGCGATGTGAAGGCGGGACGAGGAAGATGAGGCAATTGGTTGAAAGTTTAAGGGTTTAAAACTAGTTTACTACGGGTTCTATAGGAAAAATGTATCTTTCAAAATGGTAGGGAATGACAATATCTATAACTTTTGTATTAACACCCTTTTGACATAACCTCAAACTTTATGTGAAAAATTCAAATAACCCAGTTTTTTGTTTTTTTTTTTCTCTTGTACACAAAATTGTTTTCCTTCACGGCGTTTGGTGTAAATTTCCTGCTTTTATTTTATTTAAATAGCAAAAATATGTATATTTGGCTGGTTATGGTTATGGTTTGAAACAAATTTACACAAATACGATATTTCTTCGACTAGTACTATTAGAGCGTCAGAGCGTTCTCTACTTAATTTATTATTTTTTCCAACTTTTTTGAAAATGAATATTTTTATCAATTCATATACATATGTATGCATATACAATGTACATATATTATACATAAGTATATTCTTTTTAATTTAATTTTTTTTTATTACTTAACTTTATTAAACGTTTTCAATTATTTTTGCGATCTTTAAATAAATTCTCATGATCACCCCAAAACCGATTGAAATGATCTCCATTATAGTGGAATCATTAGTGCATACAACAGTCGATACAGCATAAGTTTAAGAATGACAGATATAATATAGTTGCTTGTTCACACCATTTTGACGCACAGACAGACACTGTTTGCCTTGGGGGCATAACTCAATGCGCCAACGACTCGGAACATGGCGAGGGAATGAGTGAATTATGAGCTAATTAATTATTTGTTAATTTGTTAGTTGTCAGAAGTCATTTTAGATACTTTTCCTTGGCAACATATGAGAACATGAGCTTCTGCGTAAGTTGCGTTGACGTCGCATAAGCGTGTACAAATGTTTTTCGTGTTTTTTTTGGTTGAGCGATTTGTTTTTTTCTACGAAGTCTTGCAAGAAATTATACACGTTTTGCAAATACCTATAATATCGATTTTTCTTGGCGCACTTTGCTCAAAATCTCTATGTGCTTTTGCTATTTAAAGTTTTCAGCTTATAATTCTAAAAGCCGCTCCAATCTTCTAACTCTAATCATCTTAAGTTACAAGTATATTCAGTACTTACTTCTCAGTTTCTCGAGCGGCTCATGCTTCGGCGTATGCGGTGGCACCACGGCGTGATGTGGATGCTGCGGATAGCCCAAATCCTGACCAGCTGTATGATGTAAATGACTCAGACTGCCGATTGGCATCAGACTCGAGATGGCGGGTGAAATGCTAACCGACGAATTGGAGTCATGTAGACTGTGATGATTGTGCAAATGCTCTTGTCCCGTGGCCGAACCGGCGCTACCATTCACCGTTGAACTGCCAGTACTGCCACTACTGAGTGCAGTGCTTGTTGTGTTGGTACTCTCAGCCGAACCTGCCGAACCGGCACCCGCTGCTGTGCCAGCGCTTACTAAATCCTGCAAACAGAGGCCGGTCGATTCGGCTGACATTGCTTCGAGACCATTTAGCGCACCACCGGTGCCGGCCGAATTGTGGACCACACCCAGACCGCTGCCAGCAGCGACGGCACCACCGCCGCCGCCACCGGCGCGATCCATGCCTAAGTACGTGGGAAAAATGGTGGAAAAGCTCTGTGCCACAGACTGATGTGGCTGATGGTGATGCAGTGCGGCCGACTGCTGGTGCGGATGCGGATGCGGATGCAGCGGTGGCAGGTGGTGATCTCTGCCGGAGAACTTCGTCGTGACGACGTCCTTGAAGTGTTGCAAAAATGTAGTCGTCGTGGTGAGGCCGGTATAGTCTAACGTTGGCGTAATATTGGTCGGCACGTACGCGGACGCTGTGTGTGGCGTCGTACGGTCGTTAGTGCGATCGATGATTGTGCCGTTCGCCTGCAACTGTGCGGTGTGTAAGGCGTGGCGTAGATACGTGGTGACTCAATGTGTAAGTAGCTGCTGAAAGTGAGGAGTAAAAGCAATTTTAGTAAGTTTAGTGCAGAATTTAACTGTAAATGTGATTTATAACTGTATGTGCGCAGCGCGAATTTTAAAAAGTTCCGCTGTCAGGTGTGCACCTTAACTAGCTTATCTACCGTTAGTTAATAGCTTTCGTTGCTGAAGTAGCTAAGCGCAGTGCGATTATCTCTTATGTGATAACAAAAAATTAAATGCAAATGTTGAATGAATTCATGTAAATTAATTTAGATTTTGATTCAAATAGGAATACACATAAAATATGCTGGAAATATTCATATTAATATAAAAATTTTATTAAGTTTTGAGTTCGGTTTCCTCATATTAATGGCTGAGGTTCGAAGATTTCTTAAATAAGTAGACTATTATTAGCAATTAGAAGCTTTTTGGAAGCTGGGCAACTTTAATGTGAAATTTTCATGCCTGAAACTGGATCATTTCAGATTAACCATTTTATCCTTGAAATACATATTTTTTTGTAGATTTTTGTTGTTAAGTTCTCAAGAAACCAGCATTTAAAGAAATAAAAAGTTCTTTTGAGAATTGAAAATATTTATAAAACATTTTATAACCTCAATTGGTTTTAATTTTTTTAAGAATTCTAAGCTTTCTATGTCATCTATCCAAAAAGTAACGCATTGTTGAGTTAGTAGCAAATGAGAAGTGCTTTTAAGGGCTATATCCACTTGCAAGTCAGAAGAAATTTGTTTTTGGTGCATTTTTTGAAAAGGCATTTCATTTAATAAATGTACAAAAATGTTACTTTTGCAAAAATTTTAGTATATTTTGAGGTGATCACCTGAGAAAGTTTTTTTTTAGGAAATTTCGATATACATATGTATTTAGAAACTGTTTAATTATAAAAAACAGTAACTTAATTTCATTAACTTGAGAAAGTGAAAAAGATGTTTCTACTTAAAATTATATGAAATACTAAAAAAAAATGTATCTTTAAAGATCTAAGAACTGAAAAAAATTTTGTTTTTTTACAAATCAGCTAATTTCCAAAGACAAAAAATTAAAATTATATAAATTTACACTTGAGCGTGACAAAAATCGTATTCCTTTAATAGAAAGAAATTTTCAAGTCAATCGATCTAGTCGATTTGAAGATATTATCCTTGCCGACTCTGAAAACAGCGTTTCCTGAAAAACGCGTTTAAAGCATTTGGAGTTGTTCTCGCGAACTTAAAAAATACTTGCAAATACGCTCAATTCTCCGAAACTATTTGCCGAATCAATTCAAATTTCGGCAAATATTCCCAAATATATTTGCAAGCGATATATAAGCACAATAAATGTAACCTCTGGGTGTATTTTTGCTGTTCTTGGATTTGATGCAATGGCTAATCATTTTTGAGAAAAATACCTATGCGTTATAACAGTTATAAAATATGTTGAATTTTACCTGCAAGTACAATCTTTTTAACAAGAAAACTCTTTAACTTCGATTGCATTTAAGCTATGACATAATACCATTCATAAATACAAAAGTTTCCATACAAGGACTTGATTTTGAACGTTCACTTTGTATGGCAGCTATATGATATAGTAGTCCGATCTAAAAAATTTATTCTAATATTATAACTTTGTCTTAGGAAATAAACTATACCAAATCTCATGAAGATATCTCGTCAAATAAAAAAGTTTTCTGAGAAAAAACTTGATTTTGAACGTTCAGTTTGTATGACAGCTATATGCAATAGTGACCCAAAATTGGCAGTTCCAAACGGCAAATGAACTGCTTTTTGGCAACAGTTCGTGTTTAAAATTTCAGATCGATATCTGTAAAACTACGAGGCTAATTCCCGTATTTGCTAATAGCATACAAATGGACATGGCAAAATCTCCTCAGCTCGTCACGCTGATCATTTACTTATTTATTATATACATTATTTTATATTTTCGCTCTGGCTGTTACTTTATGGAAAGCTTTATATACTCTCTTCAGGGTATAATTAGCATTAACTAGCTTGTAATTCCAGTAATTATATATTTTCGAAGACACTGTAATTGGAAAAAGTATACACATTATTCTTGAAATATCTTTTATGCATCAGTAGCACCTTACATATAACATTTATTTATAGGTAATATACCTTTAAAATTGTATGTAGTTACGTATATTTTTTAATATAGCTGATAAAACTGTTTACCTAGCAAATTTACTAACAAAATAAAAAGCTTAACCTCAACAGCACCTAGCGACACTTAGAAATGGCTAAAAGCGCCGAGTAACTAAAACTGTGGTGCTGCACGGAATATAAGCGTATATATGTATGTATGTATGTGCATACAAACTTTATATGAATATGAATATGCCTACCAACGAGACATACTAGATGTTGCATACATTTGTATGTACGTAAGTATGTACGTGTGTTTGTATATTTGCTCGGCGCAATGAAACTTATAAAAGTTGTAGATAAACAGCGCTGATAGCGGTGTGTTGATAGCTTGTTGTAAACTGCTGTTTTACACGGAGGCATTGCCGCGCGTCGGGCAAATTAATAAGGCATAATAAAAGCAAATTAAGCGGCAGAACAAATACACGTACAAATGTTTACATGCGTGTATGTATGTATACATATGTATGTATGAATATACGTGTAGTCTTACAAATAACATATTATTTACACTTTTTCATATTTTCCTGCAACTGAAGCTGAGGTCATGCACTCTTCGCCACCTGTGCTCAAAGCAGAACAAGCCGCCGTTTCCAGCGCGTTGCTTCACTGCATCAACGCGGAGTATGTGGACATTTAGAGTGCGGTTTATACAACACAAACAAAATGTTTGCACTCTGCACACTCACTCATACACGTAAACACGGCAGCTTCGAAAGCAGTTTTAAAGTGAAACAATGCCACAAGCTCCTATCCTTGCTGTCTCCAGCAGCTGCACACACGCCGCTTAACTTACCAGTTAGAAGTTTATGATTATTCCCGGCGTTGGTCTCACTATTCTTATGATTCTACTTATATTTCTATGCTTTGCGTCTAGCACTCGCTGCTGCTCTTCTCAACTAATTTTCCTCGCGCGGCCGCAGTTACACGCAAAGCGTTTAGAGGCACCTACGCAGCAACACATTTAAAAAGGTGCACAACTACAGCTATGTTTGTGTGTATGTAGTAAATACATATATTCCAAAAGAGATAACAGCACTTGGTGTCTTATCTCTGTAAAAATATTTACACTCTACGTGTCTTATTTATTGCGCGTGCTGTCGGCACTAGCTGTACCATATTGTTGTTGTTGTGGTCTCTTATTGTTCCTTCAGCATACAACATACCATACATGCAGCACAGCAGTGGCAAAGTTGTTACAAACTCTGAATTTCGTTTATCAGCGCTTGGAAGCTACACATTTTGCGCGACCTAATCAAATTATTGCCGATTGCAGTTGCTGTGGTTGTTGTTGTTTGTATTGAATTGTAATTAGTGCTGTTAAAAATTTACACATTTACCTGATATATAGACAAATTTGCATAAATGTTTATTTTTAATTCACTTTTTGCATTAGTTTACTGTGTATCCGTGTGAAAACATCGTAAATCATTGAAAATTTTGAATTAAAATACAACAAAAATTACAAAAACCGAAATATTTGAGATTACCTTTTGATATGTATATTGGAGATCCTATAAAATGTATAAATAAATTATCAGCATGGGGAACTGAGTACATATACATACTACATATACATATGTATGTACTCTGTATGTACAGAAGTATATAGGCGAATTAGTCGCTCAGTTTTTGAGATATCGATCTGAAATTTTGCTGACGTCCTTAGCTCTCTAAGTAGCTGCTCATTGATCGGAATCACTGAAATCAGGCCACTATAGCATAGACCTGCCATACAAATTGAACCAATGGAATCTAGTGCTTATATAGAAAACTTTTTCATTTAACAAGATATCTTCACGAAATTTAGCACAGGTTATTTTTCAAGAGAGCGCTATAATCTCCTAAGAAGTTGTTTGGATCGAACGACTACAGCTTATAGCTGCCATACAAACTGACCAATGCAAATCAAGTTCCTGTATGGAAAACTTTTTAATTTGGCAAGCTACCGTTATGAAATTTGGCATATATTCTTGCCAAAGCCGAAGCTATAATGCACTCTTATATTGTACAGATCGAACCACTTTAGCGGGTAGCTGTCATAGAAACCGGCCGCATAAAATCAAGATAAAGAACTTTGTAAACCTTTTTATGCTATAAAAAACAGCTTTGGTTTAGCCAAAGTTAAGTTTTTTATTGGAATTTCATGAGGTTATTCCTTGAACTGAATATTTATATTCTTAAACAATTTCCTATAGTGATATGTTCCTACTATGATCTCAAGCAAAAGATCCTTCAAAATTTTTAATTCACGCAGTATGACATCTTTATATAGTGTAATCATACATACATATTTATCACTTTAAAATAATATTATAATTTAATTAAACACCAATAAATTTAGTTTTGTAATCAATCTATCAACTATAGCACATACTAAAATCACAAAAATCTAATTACGGCATAATTTTCATAACAAAATACCAAGAAGTTCGTCATCTACATAGTTATACTCGATAAATTGGCACTTCCAGCGCTTGGATTTTACAACAGCTACCCCTACACATACACACAACAACAAAAATAAAACTAAAATTGCTGCACAACAACAACAACAAAAGTAAGTGCATGCAACCATATCATTAGACATGACGCTCGAGAAGTCATAAAGACATAAATTTAATTAAAAATCACTCAACGGATTAGTCGTAAATCAATGATTACGCCAATATACACAAATTAAGTGCGCCTGTATGTGCGTGTACTTAACGGTTTTGTTTTGTATACATTCGCTTGGAATAAGTGTTTGTTAGAATGACGTTGGCGGCAAAATTTTGTAGATATTTATAGCAAAACTTGTATGTTTGTTTGTTTGGGTGAGTTTAACTACGCAATTGCTTAACGAGATTATTTTTACGTAGCTGGACCTTTTTAGCTGAATTTCTTCAATTAGTCGATTCATTAAATGGTCTTGCCTTTTTTAAACTTTGAACTAGAAACTGTTCATTCACAGAAACCAAAACTTAATAGTTGAGACTTAAAATTTTCAAATTAAAATTACGTTATAATGAGTTAACGGTTTTATTTATTAAGAGAAAGTAATAAAGTATTTTTAATTTGGAAAAGTGAGTCAGGTAAATCAAATATGCAGAAATGAGAAATATGTCTTATTAAATTCTTCAACCTATACCTCCAGAATATTATCCTAAATTTTCAAGTTGATTCGAGTAAAAATTTCGAGGATACAGACTTGAGAACTTGTGCGCTCGCGGCTAGCTAGGCTAAGTGCGCCGTCTTTAAACGCATTTTTCTCGAAATTGTGTTTTTGAAGTCGGATGTCAAGATTTACTTTACTTAACAGATCTTCATGAAATTTTACACCAGTCTTTGAGATACAATTCTTAAAGATTGGACAGAGGATTTTTTTTATTACAACTATTTAAAACAAAAATCGCAAAATTTTCTCTGAAATTTTAATTTTTTTGTAAAAATGTCTATCAAAAATCCAATTTTTAGGTATTTTTTAACTCTTCTTTCTCCAAGTTTTAAGTTAAGGTTTTAACTAAAACACGTATTTTTTCACTTTAGATGATGCTGTAAGGAGTTATCCTGCCAACGAGGGCGCACCTCCGAGGAAACAAAGGTAACCTCTTATAGGATGTTGCCAAAATTCTGAGTCTGATTGTGAGCCGCAATATATTAATTTATATTTCCGTTATTTTTCAACAAAAAAAAAACGCAAAAATATTATGGCATTATGCTGTGCTGAAAAATTCGCGGAAATATAATTTTCAATAAATTATTTTCTTTTTTTTTATACTAGAAAATAAATCATCAATCTCAGATGAATTAAAAATTGCAGTAGTAACAATATACTCCCTTTGACATAAAAAAATCGAAGTTATCTCGAAAAATTAGCAAAAATTTGTAGCTTAATATGGATACATTTTGTTAAAATAGGCGCAGAAGCTTCAAAAATTATATAACTAAGATGTATGTATGTATTATATTATATTACGTAACACCATCAACACAACTCCTACGATACTTATTCACGTTCTGTCAATAATTGTAAAAATATACACTTCGAATGAAATGGTAAGAATAATGTACATATATTTGACATATGTTTTAAGCATATACTATATCAAAATATTATTAATTTTTTCCTTAGAACAATTATTATTTTTATAATATTTAACTTTCTACACGGTCTATGAAACTAAACCGCTCATAAAATCCATTGCAATTGCCCTCACAGCATTATTTTCATATTTATTTAACAGTTCAGTGCTTCACTATCATTTTTCAAACAAAATATTTACGCAATCATTCTTATTACCACTTACACACGTAAATATACACTAACAAGTATGAATGAACTAATATAAATCAAGTCGGTGCATGCAGTGCGAAAAATAACAGCAAATATTTGCATATGCATTGGATTGGTCTCTTGACTACAACAACAAACAACTTAAAAAAAAAAAAAACATAAAATAATTACAATGTAAATGCCTGTTTTTGTTGTTGTTGTGTTATTGTATTAAGTATAATGCTTAAATGCCACTTTCGCTTTTCATTCATTAATTCATTTAGACGCGTAGTAAGCAAAAACAAAAACAATAACGAGAGCAAAAAAGCTTTGACGGCGCGCGATCTGTTCTCTAACCACTAACCGTGCTAACTGCGGCTTTAGATTGTCATAAAAACGCCACACACACACAATGCCACACGCAAATGCACATATGTAGGTGTGCGTATGTACGTCTGGGCAGTTGGGTAGACAGACGGACATGCAAAATATTCACACTTGCCGCCAACCACACACCACACACTCTAGTAGTCAAATCAAATTGAGAATTTATACGTCAAAATCCCGCTTGATCTCCACTTGATCCCGAGTGGATTAAAGTGGCTGAGTGCTTGTAATGTTTTTAATCGTTTTGCGGTTGCCCGGTGAGCATTATTAAAATAATAATTTACTTTAATGTAGATTTTTATTTGAAAACGACAGATTTTGCTTAATTTAAAGTCGCTTTGATGTGTGCGAATTATACGCCTTTGCGTGTGTGTGTGCATGTGTGTTGATGTTAAGTAATGAGACAGGAATTTATGAGTTCTTAACCAATCAGCTGCAAGTTGCTTATTTTGGGCAGCGCACACACATAAATTACAAAACTCATATGTTTGAGTTGGAGAAATTTTAAATATATTTGGAATTTATGTTGATAGGCGATAAATAATTTCGACATAAAATTTATTTCAAAAATAAATATTTTTCACACACAAATGTTTTTGTATTTGTAGCGTTGCTCATTTCTTAGTTTCGAATGTGGCAACCTCTAAATTCATATAAAGAAATTAATTTATTGTTGCAATGTCAAGTTTGTTGCTTTGGGCTTCACATTTTATGATTTTTATGTTTAGAAAAAGTTTTGAAAAAAAACAAGAATATATAGACATATGTATGTAGAAATCTGTTTGACCAAAACTAAACAGTTTTTAAGAATAACAAAGAAAAAATAAAATTAAAATTTAAATATGTTTATTCAAATGTTTATAATATACACTAGAGAGCCAAAAACTAATTTTTTCCTTAGAAAAATTATAAATTACTTATATAATAGCAGTAATAAAACTTAACAATTTTATAAAATAATATATGTAGTTTTTAATATTTTTTACACTTCCTACTATATTATTATAATTTGTTTTTTTTTTTTTTATCAGAAGATTTATCTAAAAAACAACAAAATTACATCATTTATAGTCAACATAATCGGCCTACTGAGCGTACTATTCACAACACCATCACCCATCTTGAGACCCAGCATTCATTATTGGATACAATTCGAACCAGTAGACCACGCCAGCAAACAGTGAAGATAATATAAATTGAAAGCGTACAAATAATACATCTTGTGCAAGAACTAAATCCGCTCGACCTTCCAAAGCGACATCGATTCGCTCTATAGGCTCTTGAGAAGTGCCAAGAAGATCCGACGTTTTAGATTCACATTTTGTTCAGCGATGAGACCAATTTTTGGGGCACAATGGATATAAACAAGCGAAATTGCCGCATTTGGAACGAAGAGCAGCCTGAATATGATATTCACGAGCTGGCATTTCATAAAGAAAGTCAAAATTTCTTCAAAAATGGTGCTGATAAGATCGTAAACGTCAATAACGATATGATATTATGCCAAGATAATCGACTATTTGTTGGCTGAAATTGAAGCTTGTGATCTAGGAGACATTTGGTTTCAACAAGACTCAACACATCGCATCAATCAATGGATTTATTGAGAGGCCACTTCGGTGAGCAGATAATTTCATATTTTGGGCCGATCGATTCTTCACCAGTCGAAATACCCGAAAGAGTCATCAAATATTGGACTCAATGGACGATCTGAGACGCAGCCGCGGCATACAATTGAAAGAGATAATCTTCAAAAGATAAATAGTAAAGAATGCTCTTTCGAATGATAATTGTTTAAAGTTAAAGTTTTTTCTTCAAAAAAGTAGGGAAGCCCGAAATGGATGACCAATTATAAACAGTATCAGATAACTACTATAAGTACTAAAAACTGTCAGTCTTAGCCCACATCAGTATTACAGAGTTTCGGAATAATATTTGATCCAAAAAAATATATTTTTATTATTATTTTATTTTTACTAAATTTAATTTCACTAATTTTAAATAGGAAACAGCACTTATTTTTATAAATAAAAAATCAAAAAACCCATGAAGCAAATTATTTGTGTAAGTCTTTTATAAAAAATTATATTTTGAAACTGTGAAATGCGCGAATTTTGTCATTGAAGAAAAAAAGTTGGTGAAATATGTTTTTGCAGATGGTTGATTTTTATTGGCGGTTTGACCTGTGCTCCATACGTTCCACCATTAAATATAACTTTTTATTACCATATTATTTCTACCCCCTTCCACTGCTACTATCTGCTTTTTCACAAATAAAGAAGAGTTCAGACATTTGCTGTTCTGCTTTTCAAATTTGTATGATATATAACGCGTAAGCAATAAAGAAGAAGAAGATATAGAAATATCTATTTTTGTTTCAATTTTTAATTTCATAAATATTAAAAAATTATATTTTATGCTAATAACATGAATTAATATTGATTATGATAGGATCACATTTGTTTATGATTTCATAAATATATATTTTATGGATGAGAGATTACATTAAAACAGCATATTGAATAAAGGGGTTGGATGTGTTCTAATATGTAAATGTGTTTGATAATTTGGAAAAACATAATAACAACTCTTATTTTACAGATTCCTTGATTATTTTTGCTGCAAACTCGTTTTCGGTGAGTGGTAAACCTAAAATTTTTAATACCCACTTCTTAACAAACAATTTGTTTTTCACGAAGAAAGCCGAGAAGGGCATAAGTTTAAAGAGATGAATAAATAATTAAAAGCAAACGAAAAAGTGTTTTTTTTTTTATCTGAAAACACTGTATTGAAATTATATCAGACGAAACTTAATAGCAGCAGCAGGCCTATTCTATATCTACATTTTTAGAACTGTTGAGTCTTATCACAGACTTCTTCACACTAATCCATAGATGTGCTAACATTATGAGACGCCAGCGGCAAATACAAAGGAACACGTCAAGTACATTATCACATACTTGATTCACCAAAATTGGATTGAATACGAACTTCTGCAAGTTTTGAATTATTATCGCATAAATGAATGACTTGGAATTTAAGTATACTTAGAGATGGTTTCAGAAACATTTTATTTCATTGATGTATAATTATAAAGCTTGATCATCTTTTTCAATCGGATTTCTTACTTTAAAGACTTGTTTCGAAACAATTTTAGAATAACAAGATTTTGAAATCAAGGATTTGACATTGAATTTCAAGGGGCAATTCTAAACCGTGATTATCAGCTGTCCCATAGAGAAAAGATCAAAAAATATTGTTAGAAAACAAATAATACTAAAATTTAGACTCTTCTCAACTGCTGTAATAATAGAAGCAGCTTTAAAGTTAATGTACACTTCGGAAATAGAGCTCTCATAAAACGTGAGTATCAGCTGTTCAAAGGAGATGAGATCCAAAAATCCATTTAAAGGGGTATAATATTAAAGCTTCGACACCTACGGCACTCAAGAGTCAAATATGCGAATAATAATATTAAAACTTCGATTGTATCGAGATTTTTTCAAGTCACAAATATCAGAAGAAACGCAACAGCTGCAATCATATGTTAACTCGTATAATCAAAGCTCCAGAAATCGGGTTTTTACAAAATGCGAGTGATTTTTGGGTGTTAGCAGTCTCACAAGAAAAGCTCAATAATTTTTTAGATATAATAATATAACAATAATAAAACGAATAATATTACACTTGTCACTTGAGATTCAAACCCATAACTCGCATTAGTATTAAAGATGTTTCTAAAGCAAACTATTTGAAAAATGATGTAATTACAGAGAATATTCGAAGTTTTCACAACTGGCTTGATATAAATTAATTAAGTTTTTGTCTATATTGGCGGTATTTTCAATGAATCGGATGCTTTAATATCTAGAGAACAGTTCAACTATTGAATTAATTTTGTGTTCCGAGATTTTCAAACAAAAATAAAATTTAAGTCACTATGGAAAAGTAAAAGTTTAGTGCCAATATTAAATTTGTAAAAAAAACAAAATATTGGAAAGGTGAAATAACTTCGAAACCCCTTCAACACACGGATTTTATGAGAATTTCCCAATATGAAAAATACACTCAGAGGTATGATTTTTGGCGACGGCTTTTTGAACAAAATTTCCCATAATTGAAAACTCGGTGAGACTGCCAATCATGAACGCGGGTACACCTATTGCTTATACCAACATATTTTATTCATTTTTACAAATTCAAATATATACAGCCAACAACAAAAATAAGCTGCTAGATAGTCTCCAATTTGATGAATGTTTTTGTGAGCAAAATATGACCGCATAAAAGTCACGTGCACTGCCTGACCGAGCGCAACAAATCAAATTGTGTGAGGAAAAATGTATAAAAGAAAAACCGGCAAATCTTACCTTCAAGCACAAGGTGGCCGATATCAGCGTTTAATCCACTTATAATGAATCGAACTAGCTGACAAAGTTTTCGGATTTTACTACTTGAGATATACAGTTTTTATTATGCTTTTGATTTTTTGTAGTTGTAATGGCTGATTTGTGTATTTCGACGCACTAATTTACTGTCACTGCACATGGGTGTTTAACCGACGGGTCGTGAGCGCTTGAAGAGGCATAAATCAAATGGCAAGACGCGGCGACAAATCGAAGTTGTAAATGGAAATTTATGTGCGTGTATGAAAATAGCAGCAATTTCAAAAACGGAACGTGTGCTGTTGTATTTTTTGTTTTTCTTTTTTACTTTTAGATTTTTTTTAATATTTTTTTAGAGATAACTGCGTATTATAGTGTTTTTTGTAACGAGTTTTTGCTGCTAAAATTTTTAAAATATTTTCACGCAATTTTTTTTTTTATTATTTTCAATGTGAAACAGTTAGCTAAATTACTTTTTGACACTTTTTTAACTTTAAAGTTGTTGTAAATTGTAATGTTGTTGTCACTCTATTGTATATTTCATAAAAATACTTTTTTCACAATTCAATATTTGCTGCTGCTGTTTATTATTGTAAATAGTAGTACGTATTTTTTTGTTTTTAGTATTTCACGCAAAACCTTTGAAAAAAATTCTCGTTCACGTATCCACAAAATAACAAATTATGTAGCTAAGTGCTTACGCAGAGCTTAAGCGCGTTAAAGAGCTTTAGTTTTTTACGCTTAATAAAAAAACAAAACACTCACACATGCATATGCGTAGTACACACACAGTTCAGCTGCACACTCTTTAGTTCAGTTAGCTTTGTTCGGGGATTCGCACTGGCTTAGTCTGCTAATAATTTAAGCCGTTCGCGTAATTAGGCTAAGCTGTAGATGCCTTTAATACACAATTCTTAATACACCACACTGTCACACACCGACACTAACGCTACTGAGTAGTGAGCAGTTGTTATTGTACAACACTTGGAGGAATTTGACTTTTGTGACGGAGCGCACGTTTGGCTGAAAAAAGTGTAGCAGCAGCTTGTATGGCGGCAATCACAGTGGTAGCGGAAAACGGAAACGCGTCTGCTTTGGTAACGAGACGTATCTGAATTGAAATCAAATTTGAAACGCAAATGTATCGACTGGATGAGTAGTGGATATGTACACCACAAGTGCGAGTACGAGTGTCTATATATATATGTGCGTGTGGTTGTGTACCAGCAAATGATGGCACATTGCGCGCGAGTGTATTGCTGCTGCTGCTATGCTGGGCGCTTTTCGGCTATGGAGCGCGCACACACAACAAACACCCTAATGAAACACGCGCGCAGGAGAAAAACAAAGATATAGACAAATATCAGTTACAAAAATAACACACCGCTTGGCGTATGGCGTGAGAGAGTACGAACACGCGCTGCGCAATGCCGCTGCTGCTGCTGCTACTAGTACCACTATCTACTAGTGCTGCTGCTGTTGCTGCTATTGTTGTTGTTGTTGGTGTTGCTGTAGAATGGGGCGGACGCTGGCCGTGTGGCTGCTGCTGATGCGTTGCTGCTATCACCACCCCTTATTAGATATATTCCACACTGTTATTGTTCTTGTTGTTGTTATTATTGTTATTTTTGTTGTTGAGACTGAATGGAAATCACTTTTTGTTGCTGAACACACACTTTTCAGCTCCACACACAATTATTGGAAAATTCAGAAAATTCACTGCTTCAACGCGCCGTTGGGACGCGGCAAGCGAAAATATTCCAATACACTCTGCTTAGCGGTGCGTTCAGCGCGGCATGTACACTGTTCGATTACACTGGCGCAGCGGAAAACAACGAACTGATTTGTGAAATTCCGTTTAGCAGCGCGCTAGTCCAACAAGCGGGCGAGCGACTCGGCGAAAGCAACACAAATATCTTATCAGCGCACACACACACATATGTATCCATATATATATAAATATATATACGTTAGCGAGCAGCGCTATCGATCGTGTCGACTAACCACGCTTGCAGTGGTATGAGCGCGCTAGCTATATACGACACAAACCGCGCTCACTTAGAGTTTGTGCACGTATGTGTAAATTCTGATAAGAAATTACCGTAACACATGTGTGTGAGCGCGCAACTGTCAGCTATGTGTAGCATGGAACAGCATGCGCGCTCGCTCTACCAGCCACAATGCGCACGCACTCAAAGCGCCTTTCCGCCTCATTGGACACACCCGCCACCACAGACGACATATTGACTGCGCCGTTATCGCTGTGCAGAAGCATGCGCTATACCGCGCTGTGGCTCTCTTTGTGTTGCTCCTGCTCACACGCACGCATTCACTTAAGTTATTTTAATGTGAGTGTGTGTCAGCGGTGCGCTCAGGTCCTATTTGCCATTGACTTGTCTCGCCTGTTTTTATTTATAACGCGCCATGCTGTGTAAACACACTTACCCCCTTTTGCTTAGAGAGCGCGCCTTGGAGTACCAGATTTCAGTATTAGGCCTTTTTTGTGGTTGTTGTTGCGCTGTCGTAGCCACATTTCCCGGCGCGCATTCGGTGTTCATTGTACGCCAGGCATAAGCATAGCCGATTTCCACGCAATTTCCAGTTTTACCAATTCCAATATCCTGTTTGGCATCGCAATCGAATTGCCTCTCTTATCTATAGTTTCTTTAGTAGCGTAGACATTCTGCGCATCCGTTATTTGTACAAGCAAATATTGTTTCTATAAATTTTATTAAATTTTAAAAACATCTCTTATAACAGATGCCTCAGCTATCACATAATTTTGCTTGAATTCTCTCAGTTACTTCCATATTGCATGCGCTCACTCACTCTTACTTGAAATAATATTGTGCCATACCATACTTTTCAATATAATTTGAGTACTTGCTTTTCCCATCAATTGGCAAGCCAAGCATCTTGAGAGCAGAAGAAAAAAATAAACTTGCGCTTTACTCTTCCCACCGGCGCCCACATTAAGCTAATACACTGACTAGCGGTGTCAAGGGCGTTTTGTTTTCCATTATTTTGTGAATCTCCTAGTGCTTGAAGTGCCGTTAGGTTTCTTCAATTTCCCCCCACAAGAAAGCATCTTTTATTTTCATACTTTTCTTGCGTTTTACAAATAACCCTTCATCCCCTAACCAGGCGCTGCGTTGCCGCTGAGTCTTTATTCATCCTACCATATATAGTCCTCACTCCCTTGCCACATTTGTATTGTGTACAAATAAATTACTGTTATTTTTTGACATATTCCATCCGCTTTGCGCTCAACTTGACTTCTTCTGCGCTTTCGTTTGCTTTCATTCATTGCCGCCGTCACCGTCGCTCGTTTGGCCCCTTCAACAATTCGCTTGCTTCCGAGCGATCTCCTGCGTTCGTGCAACGGCGTTGCGGCATATTTGAAGGTCTTCTTGCGGCAGCGCGTTTATTAAAATTCAGCGCAGCTCTTGTTGGAGTTCATATTTTTTAAGTCATTTCGTATTTTTATTGCCGCCTTATGTGCGATTTTATCACAACACTCGTCGTTGACTGCTACAACAAGCGCACAGCAACAATCGCAGTCAACAAAGGAAGAAAAGTATAATACAACTACACAAACAAACTTCAGCGCTCAACAATAGTTCCATTTAAGTGGTCCAATTTTGTTGTTAGTTGGTAATACATGTATGTATATGTATATACAAATATTTTGTAAATATATATATTCTCTTATAATATATATACAATAATATGTTGTTATATCCGCATTTCATCAAAATGATTTCGCCGAGATGTTCGTCTCGAGTATTACTCGTGTATTACTCAAGTATTATTTGGAGTTGCCGTTATTACTACGTGCATTGAGCAGCGTGCTAAGTCGCTGTGGGGGCTTACGCGGAATGGCATATCACTGCTTATCTTCTAAGCAAGCAAACTCATAGAAAAACGCTTTAATTGTTTTTAATAAATGTGAAAGGAAATAGTTTGCTGTTTAATAAATAAATAAATTATATTCACAGCACTTTAATAATAGTTCCATTTTATTGGGATGGAGAAAATTGTGTGTGCCATTTGACCTTTAATTTTCATAAATATTAGATAAGTAATAAAATATGGTTTCCTAGAATTTGTTGTACTGAAGTTATCAAATACTTATTCAGCTCTGGGTTCCATTGCATTTGCCGACGCGAAAAATCTTCTGTCCAAACTTCGTTTTGTCGATTCTTCCAAAAATAGAATCATGTAATACAACATACACCGGGCAAACAGATAAATTAAATAAATAATATAAAGTGAGGCTAAGGTCGTCAAAAGAGCCGTTTACTGGTGTGATCAGGTTCAAAGTAGCGTTTGTTAACAGCAGTAAATATCACAGTTAATATTTTATTAGTAACTTCGTTTGCCAAAATTGTGAAATTTATAAATTTATCGGGTCTCTTTATGGAAAACTTTTTTAATACATTGTTTTTTCTTGTTTTCCATATCGAGCCATCATTTGCTAAAATTAATATTTATAGAAACTTTCATTGAGATATTTCACTACTTATTTTTCGCTATAATACATTTCAAGCCGATTCCCCCTATAATGACTGATAGAAGAAAATAATATTATTGAAAAAAGGATTCTCCCAGAATTTCTATAACATATCGCACGGATCGACCGATATTTTCGAGAAAAAGTTCATAATTGGTACTTTGATGTACACATTCGAGATCTGGAAACTTCAACAGTTTTGGTCCGATTTGGACAGTTTTTTTGTCATAGCTTTTTTAAGCGCACTAATCGGGCAAAGTATGGTGCTTGATTAGTTTACTGAAAAGTGATAGAATTAGGTGGAAGTTATTATTTGTTTTATATGGGTAGTAGGCATGGTTGTACATTTCATTTGTTTTCGCACTGGGACAAAGGAATGTCAAGATAACGTTAGAAACCGGATTTGGCCAATATCGGTTAAGTTGATCCTGAAATATGGCTTTTCATTGAAATATGGGCGGTGCCCAGCCCATCATTCATTTTTGACCCCGCTTCCTATAAAGTCCTCTTCCTACTGCGATACCTTGAGCCAAATTACAGTTTTATACATTATCATAGTTTAGTGTTTAGTTATGATACTTTATGGATTTTCGTTTAATGGCATTTTGTGGCAGTGATTCGATTACGCCCATCAACGAATTTGTACTCAATTTTTTAGTCAAGGAATGTACCAAGTTTCATTAAGATATTTGAATTTTTTCTCTAGTTATCACTTGCACAGACGGACCGACGGACGGACAAACAGACTGCCACGCTGATTTCAACTCGTCTCGTCATCTTGATCTTTTATATATATGTATATAACCCTTATATCTAACTCGATTATGTAATATAAGGTGATACAAACAACCGTTAGGTGAACAAAACTAACTCTGTAGCAACATGTTGCATGAGTATAAACATAAGATGCTCTGTGGTAGGTAAAAGGAAGGTGGGTTGCGGTTGAATTTTTAAGTGTTAATAATGGTTTAACCTGATTTCTAGCAAAATCAGGGGTCCTATAGAAACAACAACGAAATAATCGGTGGATGAAAAAGTATCAATTTCGACTCGTTTGACTAGGTCTTTGTTTGCATTATTTGAGAAAATTTAGTATTTAGTGTATATATTTTTTATGTATATCATCAGAAATTGGAGATTTCAGCAAAGAAAAAGCTTACTGCCTTTACAGTAACTGTAAATGAACTGTATTACAGTCAGGGTGTTCCGTCTCCGACCGTAACAAATGGAAAGGTCTGCATAGGCAAAACTTCTTCCATAAGTTTTCTGTGACGTGTTTTTTTTTGCGTTCAGAGTGATCAAAAACCCATATACATATATGTGACCTGGTCTACGGAAAGGGGGCTTAGGTGTCAAAAAAAGGAGAACAATTAATGAGATAACGAGAAACTGATTTTTAACAGCTTTTCCCAGAAAACTAGTTTTCACACGTTAGCTCTCTTTTCGTAGGTCACATATGTATATATATACATATATATTTATATATCTAGTCAGTATGTTTCTAAATATGCCACCTCATAATGCGATTTTAAAATCGGTGAACAATTGTCTCGCGTCTTTTTCCATACATGAGCACCAGTTATAAACCAGTTATATTCTGGGTAGTTCGCTGGTTGTAAACTAAAAAATTTTCTGCCTCGTTTAACATTTTGCTCCACAGCGTAAATATGCTTAAGTGTACATATATGAATATAAGCATATACATATGTACATTTGTGTGTGTGTATTTATATTTGGTATTTACATATTTCACTGCATATGCGCGTGTGTATTTACTTAAACAAAATTGACACTTAAATGACAAGAGCAGGTTCTTTGTTCAATTTATTTTACTAAATTACGTGACACTCAAAATTGCGCCTGTTCTTATCGCCTAATTGAATTTACAAAATGGCGTGCTATTTACGCCAACTACGTAACAGTCGTTGTTTATTGGTATGGGAAAGCACTCAAGTGACAAAAGTATATTCATATGTATGTACAAATATTATTGTATTGTGGCATGTGCGTACTGATGAGTATATAATATAAATAATTATATGATATTCATATACATACATCATATTTATAACGGTAATGGAAAATTTGAGTGCATATTAGAAGTTAACTGCGTTTTATTTTATTATTCTAATTGGTTCGATTTCCGCCGCGGAATTCAATGAAAACCGCAACAATCCGTCAAACGACTCATCCGTCAATATATAATTGGTGAAATTTCGTAAGTAGACATTTGACATCAGATAATTTGAGGCGTTTACATATATTTATATACATATGTATATGTATATCAATATATACCCTTACCTAAAAAATCGAAGAAATTTTCAATTTTTTTCAAATACTTGGGTGAAATACCGCGTTTTTCGTAATTTTTTTTCCTAAAGATATTTCATTTACTAAAAAATTAAATAAAATATGTACATTAATATTTGACAAATCATTTCGAAAATTTTTGAATCCTTTCTGATCTCGTGACTGATTTTCAGGAGAACCTCTGAAAAAAGAGGTTACGTGGTCAGGACGATTTTTCTACATAAAATTATCTCATATACCAAAACTAAAGAAAATATTACTTTAATTGGGTATAAATATCCAAGGAATATCGAACCTTTTTTTTTGACAAAATGGCAGTTTCGCAAAAGATTTGTTTTTTTTTATGCTTTTAATTAACATTTCAAAATCTTAAAAATTTTAAATAATTATCAAAAATCTTATTTTTTCGATCATTACCTTACATGTATAAAAAAAAGTCGCGTGAAAATTTCAATTTTAACGGTGAAAATTTTCCTCACGTGCTCTCAAATCAGCTTTTCGAGAAAAATCTCTCTAAAATTTTGGCAGTTGATTACACTAAGTTAGAAAATTCTTAGCAATACTTATTTCACCAAAACAATTTGCCGAATTAACAGATATTAAGAGGTCAAAGGATACTGTTCAGTAAAATTTTCCAAAAAAAATTGTGGTTATATGAAAATAATGTGGAAATTTTCGCACTTTACATTTCGAAAGTACATTTTATTGACTTTTTTTCGGGGATTCTGGCATAAAATACATACCTACAGTATTTAATGTTTCCAAAACTTTGACGTAACATATCAGTACCACAGTTAAATACCATCGCAGCAGTCAATGAATTGCCGTACTAAAGTTCACAAGAATGGTTGCCACGTGTTATACACAAAGGACAGAGAGAAACTTCTGCTTTCTGGAAACTGAGAGCCATAAATTGTAATAGAAATATTTTCATATAGGGATATGGCAAGGAAATCAAAAAAGAACCTTTTACAGCACAGAGACTGAATTTGATGTCTATGAAATTTTAAGACTTATGTATTCATTCAGTTGTGGCACTAATTTTCTCGAAGATTTTCTACAACTACTTGACTAATTTTTTGAGAAATTTGCATTCACATTATTTGATAGTTTATCTGTAGAGTCTAACTTCTCACTTTTGAACCAATCTGGATATGCTTTCGACAGCATAGACTCATGCCAGATGAAGATTGCACCTGGCTACTATAGTTCTAACCTTTGAATTATATTTTTCAAAACCTTATATTGTATATGATCGCTTTCTCACTTATAATTAAGCTAATGGGGGGATTCCTGAAACGTAAGGTGACAATAATACGATATAATTATTTCATGGAGTTATAATCCTTATTATCATTTGAAAAGTAAATTCTTTCATTAGAAGTTAATTTTCAATGCATACTCATGCAGATTAAATAAAATCTCGAACAAATTCTGCTGTTTGAAGGCGACTGTCACCATACTTAAATTTAAATTATTTAAATTATTTTAAGAACTTATTTCAATATCAATTTACTTAAAACTCTTTTTAATAAAAAATTTAACTAAAGATATAAATTTATTTATATGATAAAGTACTCTATAGTATCGAAGATAATGGCTCCTTGCCAAGGCTAGTTCAAAAGGGCAGAACACGATTACTCAAGCAAAATCATTCTGTTTTTATTTTTAATTATGAACTTGGTGCTAATATATTTTTATAATAATTTTTTTCAATCCGGGATTTTGAATAAAAAATTTGAAAATTATTTTTAATTAATACTTTCGCCATTACAAAATAAAAAAAAAAACATAAAAATATCAATTAATATTTAAATAAACATTTATTTTTTTATTCATTATTTGCAACCCTGATGATGTCTAACATACTCCGGTCGAGGTGATATCAGATATGCTTTAAAAGTCGTCAATATTGAATTTTTGAAAAAGTGTAAAAAATATATACATATATTCCGAGAAGTAACACCTTCAGTTTTGAAATATTGTATTATTTTAAAAGTAACGAATCACACGAAAAAGGAAAATTTACATTTTTACCTGAGACGCAGTTTCTCGGGAAAAATTGTTTTGGTCCAATACCTGGAAAAGTTTTTTTTTTCATTTTTCTTACGTTTCTTTTCAAAATTTGACTTTTGCGAGTTGAAATTCATAGTCTGTTCCTTGCTTCACATTGTTGTTTCTACACGGCGAAGACAGATATTAAGGCCATGTTTAACTTTTAATTCAATATTTTATTTCACAACTCCCTTCAGGCTCATTTCTGTTCTAAAATTATAAAGCAATTAAATTGCATCAATTACAGTTGGCAGCACAATAATAAAAAAACAACTGGGACACGTATGTACATACATACATACATGTATGTAGAAGGCAACTTGTCAGCACAGCATTTCATTAATGGCATTTCCAGAAACAACAAATGTAACATAAGCATATTTGTAACTATATAAATTCGACGAACTCCTACATCCTTTGATGCCAACTTAATGCCACAATTTTAAAAAGTCGCACGTACACACATGCAAATGGCGGCAAAACGCGCCGCCGACACGCAAAGAGTGAAAACGCCTTAAAGAGTTCAAGACGGGGCAATAAAAAATCAATAGGTAAAGAAAACAATGTAAGGCGATTCGATGCTCTACCAAACACACGTGCCACCAACGCCACAGTAATTATTGTTGCTGGCAATCTCGTTATAGGCGCTACTCATTGCAGACAATGCCACATTTCAAGCAGGAATCTCTTAGCAGCATCTTCATCTTCAACTTCACTTCACAGTCACCCACCGCGCTGCTGCATTGTTGCTGTTGTTGTTGTTGTTGAACAGTTGTTCATTGTAGCTATCTCATTGCGCACTTCTTCGCTGACGTTCGCTGCTTGTTCGTTGCGCACGGTGGTATTTCGTTGGGAAAGTTCAGAGCACTCCACAGCCTCCGCTAATCCATATAATCCGAGTACATGACGAAATGAAATACGATGTCGTATGAGTGAGTGCAGCAATCCAGAACGGAGGAAGAGGCTGAGCAGCTTGCAAGCCTGCCAACTAGCCTACATTTGCAGTCACATGCTTGCATATAGATGTATATATGTATGTATAAGTACATATGTACATACATACATATGTGTGCATGTGGGTTTTGAGCGTGTATGTATGCTTTGCCTTTCGGATGCTGGGATGTTTTGTAGCGGTTTTGAACGGAAGCGCACTTCGGAGGGTGAAGTATTTAAAATTGCATTTTTTAAATACTACGTATCATATATATGTATGTATGCATGTATCATCTTAATTTTTACCGTTATTAAAGCATTTGGAAATTAAGTTAACGATATGCAAATGGTTACAACCTAGCAAGGTTGAGAGATATGGTCAACCTCCGCCGAAACAAATTCCGTCTCTTTGTCGTACCTTATACTGGCCCTAGGATCCATCTGCATATATGGATAGGGATCATATCACTTCCATCACGCCTAGCAAGCTCCTGAAATTATTCAGAGTTCTAGACCTTTATGACAATATGTGATAAAGAGAGGGCAAAGCGAAAAACCTGAATTATTTTCTATCAATTTTCTAAGCCATATGCCTCCATTGTATGCAACAACTATTGTATACCAACAATTCATAAGTTAGTTATCGTCATATAGAAACACCAAAAAAATACTAGTTTTTCCGAATTGGAAAATGATCCCCTTTCATCTGCTATATTAGCTTTTGCCGAGTTTTTGTCTCAAACACACCAAATGTTTGTTTTGTTAGTCAAGAGCTCAGTTTCTCATTTCCCAACTAAGTCCAACGAGGAGAAAAAATCCTACAAAGCTAGAAAGTTAAGATTTCGAACAAAATAAAAATTCTGACGTAGTTTGGTTGTTGTTGATGTCTCAGTATTATATGATCACACGTCCAAGATGGAATCCAGCAAAGAGAAAGTAAGCCTTGTTTTTTTAATTTTTCTTCGAGAAAGACGTAAACGCAACCCACGCGGCTGAATATGGATGACACTGATACTATTGGAATCAATCATGCCCAATTTCGGTTTCGCCGATTATGTTTAGAAAAATTTATGTCAAGCTATGAATGTATGTCTCTGGAAGACTTAGACAATTTGACATATTGTTAAAAAAATAACGAAAATCGAAGAGTAAGATCGTTATGTTAGCTCTGTTTCGATTGCCCAGGAATAAAATATTATACAAAAAGGGTGATTTTAACCATTTAAATACAACTGGATAAAAAAAGACGGTCGATATATGAGTTACAAAGTCAGAGATCCATTTCTGAAGTGGATGGTTACTGGTGATGAATAGTGTTTACCTTATGGCAAAGTCAATTGGAAAGTTGCAGTAGAATTGCGTTGTGCCGGCGTAAACGGTGACCGAGACAGGATTGTAAATTATCTAAGGATTTTCACCTATACTGTCAAAAATTGGACCGCCTGAGGGGGGATGCATCTGAAGGAGTCCAATTGTTGACAGTACAGGTAAAAAATTAGAGTTTGGCACATTGGCGGTTAAAAATAGAGTTATGATTTGCGTTCTGGAAAATGTCAAGCCACACACATCGATAGTGACCCACCAGAAGGTTCAGCAACTTGGTTGGGAGGTTATCCTATATCTGCCATGTTGTTCGGATCCGGCACCAAGAAACTGATACCTTTTTCTGTCCATGTCGAATGATTTTGATGGTGGAAAAGAAGCTCGTGAATATCGACTATACCAGTTTCTTGCCAACAGGGACGCGGATTTCTATTAGAGCGCTATTATGAAATTACCTAAAAATGGCAAAAAGTTAACGAAAAACCTGTGTCTAAATCGGATATTCTTATTTTGGTTATAAATCACACAGAAAGTTGAAAGAAAGCTGCGAAGGCGAACGGCTGTATGACTCTCAGTATAAATAATAAAAATCTTGTGACTGAGATCCAAGGCAATATTATCTTTTGCCTTTAATTCTCAACAATTGAATAGGATTACAAAATAATGCATAGCAGCTGCAAACCCTAAGCTAGTAGTCTTTTCTTCCGCTGACCTTGAGCTATTAAATGGAAATTGCAAAGATGAACGACATTCACTGGAAGACTGAACTTTCGTACACTCAACTTTAGCTCGTAGATTTCAATAGGAAATTAGCAAGATGCTCCTGGCTAACCAAAACATTTAACCTCCACTTTTCCGTATAAATCTTTAAATCCGTTACCGAGACTTTTTCCCATCTAAACCCTGCCTCCATGATTATGATCCACCGAAAGAACACATTTTATGTCTAAGTATCCATGACACAAGCGCCACTCTTTCGTACATCGACGATTAAGAAAAGTAGTAAATTAAAGCGATGTTGAAAAAAGTGCTTGTTGTCTCACATACAGGATGGTAATGAGAAAACTCGTGAACAAATGGCAACTTCCCATCCAACCTTTGGAGGAATAAATAATAGTATTGTGTATTTGTCATAAGGAAATCTCTGTGAAAAACCACTTCCATAAGAAGTCAATAAAATAGATTTACTAAAAGAGAAATGATTATATGCGTACTATGTGTACTATATATACAATCATGTATAAGTATAAGAAAATATATAAGCTAATAGATGCATAATGGAAGTCACATATTTTCCGCTTTCTTCTGCAATATTTCGCTGTGATGTGTGCGTTGTTGAATCTTATTTTACCATTTTCTCATCTAAATCCCTTCCGTGCACCAACAAAGCAGTCAGAGTCGCTCATCCTACCTTTTCTATATACATATGTACATATATGCAGATACTAAGTAAGGAACGCGAAAAAGTGGCGAATGCCAAATTATAAAGGAAACAGGACAATATCCTGCTGCCACACACTTAAACACTTGTTCAATTGCCATTGTTGTTTTTGCTATTCTCGCCATATGCTCAAAATGTGTGCTGAGCGCCAATTGACGCAACTCTTTGCTGTGCGCACTTGAAGACGCCGGAGCCGAGAAGGTGGCGCGGTAATTTGAGATTAAGCGCCTCGTCCCTCAGGCTAACCAAGGTTACCACAAGGATTTCGCAGTGAATTTAAGGTGAGTTGAGTGTGAAAGCTGTACATCTGATGTGACCAGGAGGATATTATTGCATGGCGAAATGAAGCAGTGATTTCAACAGCTCACTGTCGCGACGTCTGACGACTAAGCGAAGCGCGACTCTTTTGGTGACTACATTGCGTCTTGTAGATATGTGTGTGATGTAGACATATGTGAATAGTACTTATGTCTTGAAAGGATTTTCAAATAAGTCAAACGGCTCTGGAAATGACTTTCACCAATTGCGTTTTGCGCCTTTGCTTTTGTAAGTTTGTATGTGTGCAAGTAGGATTGAAAAATTTGGTAGAAACATTTGTTGTTTGATCTTTTCGAACTCAAAGCTAACAAATGATTTTGTCGAATGTTGCTTTTGTGGATTGGAAAAACTGACACATTTTAGCAGTGGATTTTTGTGACCTTTGTCGTTTGACATATAAACAAAAATGACATTTGTGTGCTTTGATCAGTATTTACGTTTTAACTCTTTATTTAACAGTGTTGATTTCCCTTGTGTTAAAATTAAATATCTTTTGTTGTAACAAGTTTTAACAGTAAGGTATTTTGGTTAAATTGCCTTTTTTAAAAACTTTCGCCTTCACATTGACATTGAATACTTCGCTTTACTGCTTTCCTTTTGGTCGAAATTTGAATATACGGTAGGAGAACCTATTGGTACCTGGTATTGGTATTTATTAGAAAACTTAAAACTTTAATTAGGGCCACATTAGAAGTGTGTTTTTTTGTATTTCTTGGTTATAACACAAACACAACGTATTTTTATCTTAAATACTTTATAGTAGTAAGAAATTAATATATTTCGGAAAACTGTTATATTTTCTATATTGTTGTGATAATATTTTCTCCGCATCCCTTGCCCAAGAAAGCCTTCAAAATGTTTAAGTAAACATGTTTATATCTTGAACAGAATTTATTATGTTTGTAACATCCAGAAGAAAATTTTTGAAACCCTATAATAATACAAAACACGCTACACAGGTGTCGAGCTGAGTCGATTTCTCAATGCCCATCTGTTTATGCGCGAACTAATCTAGAGATATCGGTCTGAAATTTCACACCCATCCTTTTCTCACCATGAAGTTATACTTTATTATATTCATTTGACGTGACGGAACCGATATAACAGATCGACCTACTTCTCGTTTATTTGACAAGGTATTTTCACGAAGTCTGAAATGGCTTATAGACCACGACAATGCTAAATCGGAACCACTATAGGATATACATAACTGCCTTACAAGCTGACCGATCAAAACCGAATAAAAATATTAATCAAATATACATATAAGTATATAACCTCAATTCGACTTGAAGATTGTTCACATCAAACAAATCACTTTGGCCGATTACGATTTGAGATTTATTATGTATATGATTGCTATATGAAATGCATCTGTGAAGGGTATTTACGCTTTGGTGCAGCCATTTTTTCTTGTTTGTTATTATTTTTCCATATATTTATATTTTATTATTATTTTTTACCGTTTGACTTGTGTTTGAGATTCTATGTTCTTGTTTTTTGGTTTATTGGTTTAGCGCAAAATATTTAAATACATACCGCAAAGGAATATGGCTTGGCCCCAAAACATTTGTGTTAACGCTTTTTCCAATCCTATTCACGTTTAATTTCTTCAATTGACTCAAAACGGTTTTCCTGGAGCGGTCGTTTGAGTTTGCTGATTAGCCAGAAGTGAGACGGAGTTAAATCAAGCGAATACGGTGGTCGCGCCACGATATTGGTTAAAAATTGTTCAAATGTTCTCTCAAAATGGGTTTCACTGATCCTTCCGATATTCTAACGATGTCAGTAAGATTTCTCCCAATCACCGTTTCTTTTATTTTATTGACGTGTTGATCATCGTTGATGTTGATGACCGTCCTTGGCGTGGTTTGTCGTCAAAGCGTGCTCGACCCACTTTGAATAATTTGTACCAATCAAAAAAAAAAAAAAAATAATGCTTGCGACACACAATTATCACCGAAGGTTTTTCCAATATTCTGAACTTTTCAGCAGAAATTTGGTTCTGCACACAAAATTTAATGGAACGTTTTGTTGAATAATTTCACGCGTAAAAAGCGTCGAATGCATTTATGTACTTCAGATAAACAAGCGTATACTAAGCACTAATGACTAATTTGATAGATGTCACTGACAGTCATAGCAACCCAGAAAATAAATATTTCGACGAATGGGGTTTCTCGCGAAATTTAAATTAAAACGACTTACAATTTTTCACTACAGTAGTACACTTGGAGAGTTTTAAGAGGTGTGTATATAACATTTATTTCAAATAAGGCATAGAAAATTGAGTGAAGTTATTAGCTGGTAGATCCTTTGTACCATTGACTTGACGTACTCCCAAAAAAAGTACATTTAAGCAGTCAAGTCACATGACCTAGGCGCAATGTCAACAAAAGTTCACAATAATAAATTCATGCGCATTCATGTTTATAGCGCTTATGTACTATATATGTATGTAGGTATCCTATAAACATATATATTAGTTAGAAGTGTAAAACTCAAGATATATACCTACATATATATATATATACATATATATTTTTCTAATACAATTATTTGTATATCTATTATATTGGAATTTTCATCTTCAGTTTTCCGAAAACTATTGAAAAGCAGTTCAAACACTTAAAAGCGCTATCATTTATTTACCTTGTTATATAATGAAAAATTTAAAGTATCATGGAGTACCAGATGCACTTCAATGCAGTGGCAACTTTTTACTTCAAATACCTGCATGTTCAGCCAATATATTGAATGATGTACATATGTATAACAAGTTGATGCGCAATTAATTACATGTTTGACCTTCTATGCATTTTTCCAGCAACTAAAAACTTTTACAACCCATTTAGTAACTACTACACATACATACATATTTTCAAATATATACAGGTTTAAATACGTGTACGTGAAAATATATTTAGAAATTCATGCTGAGCAAAGGATTCAGCGCAAAATTGTGCAAGTTTATGTATGTACGTATGTATGTGTATGTCAATTTTTAATACTCTGTATACTTCTGCAAGCTAATTAATAGACTTTTACGGCGCGCCATCAACATCATCCACGTTTAGCGACAGCAGACGCTCCATCCCGAAGCGTAAGCTTAAAATACTGCAAGTAAAAAAGAAGAAAACGGAAGCAGAAAAATGCATGAATACGGGCAAAACAAACGATGACAAGGGACGAGAAAAAATCGCTACTCAATATCGATTTAAATTAATTTTTGTTAGAGGATGCTCAAGCGAAAATCCCCCATTACCGTAAAGTACTTGTAAGAGCGCAACGTACCTCGGTCAGGCCATGCTGTCGCATACATATGGCGAACCTAGAGCAGCGTACCGCATACCACAGACGCCAACAACAACAACTAGCTGAAAAAGTGAATCAGATGCGCTAACAAGAAAAAAATCCCCCGTAGCACAAAAGGAGCATTACTGATGAGGCATCAAAAAGGCGCGGATGCAGCGGGTAAGCTGTAGCTGTGAGTGTATGTGTATGTGCGGTGATTGGAGCGGCAACCGTGTGGACTTATGGCCGTTGGCGTAGGTAAAGTAGCAGGACCGCAACGTGTTGCAGTGCAAACAAATTAAGTGGCTACGGCTGCGGCTGTACGCCGTTGCAATTGGGACACTTTACTCGTTTGCTACGTGGTTGCCGACACAAAATGAAAACTTTTCGGTTATACTTTCCTTTGCATTTTATTTTATTTTTGCTTGAATCGAACAGCTCGCTGTTTGCCACGAGAGGAAAGAATAAAGTTGAAAGGAATGTAGCAAAATATGATAAAAGTCCGCGCTGCCTAGCTGCTGGAGCAAAAAAAACATGCAATAACAGCAATAAAAACAACAGATTGTAGCGTCAGGATAGCGAAATGGTGTGTCCGCCGCTCAATTTATGCGTCGCACGTGTTTGTGCAAAAATTTTACAGACATTTTGTGTGTGCTCAACATGCACGCAAACACGCACATGCACACACACACACACATAGCGTCAGTGTTGCAACCAAAATTATAATCGGTGTGTGAGTATATCATTTCGGCGGTAAGGAAAAATGCCACGCACTCATTTTCAACCTGCACTTTGCTCTGTCAGTTCATATTTAAGTTGCTGTTTTTGTTGTTGTTGCTCTTTCGCGCTGCCATTCGCCGATCGCCGTCCGTCCTTTGCTGCGCACGCAAATAAAAAATGGAAGCGCACTTGAAGCGACAAGAAAGAATAAGAAAGTCCAAAGAAACCTCATCCGCTTCGAGTTGAACTGCGCTGCTCTGCTTGCTGCTGACTCCGCCTTCGCGGCGTTGCTTCGCTATCAATATGGTAGGTGTGGCTACATTCAATCCCGTGTGCATATAGCTTACTCGCTCTGGCACATGTATTTGCAAGGCCTGAAAATCAAATAGCCACCATTGCTTAAACACGGCGTTGTTGCTTCCCCTTTTGTTGGTGTCGGTTGCACTGGAATAATGGAAGTGGCTTTTTTAGGGGTGGCTTCCAATGGAGTTCGTTGTGTCCTGTGAGAGTTTTCCTCTTCAAATTCATTTCTAAAACAATTTGTACAAACTTTTGGGACATTTCAGTTTATTTGGAAGGACTTCCACAATTTCCATGTTTTCAAATGTTGTCACAGAAAATCAGCTGTGTGGCATTTGACAATGTGCAACAAATGTCACGCGCGAGCCATAATCTCTGCTGGCGGTAAAACGATAATTGGCTAATCAATATTGACCTTTGTTTATGGGCTAATCGGAGATTTGTAAGATATTTCTCGGTAGACTAGGTTATGTTGTAAGAATTGTTGTTGCAAAAATTTGCATAAATATGTTATTTTTACATATTTGGGTACATAATTATTAATATATATATGTACATATATACATATGTACATTTGTGCTCACACAATTAAGCCACATGAGCGTCATGATGCTACATTGGTCCGGGGTAATTTTACTTCACTCGTTCTTTAGGATTTGCCACAACGTAACCTTATTCGAAGGTTTTATCGCCGCAACTGCTTTTTAATAATCGTCCATCGATTTGATATGAGGTTTAAGTCAGGGCTTTGGGCAGGCCACTCGAGACACTTGATGTGATTCATTGCTAGCCAGTCCTTAACGACCCTGAAGCAGTTATCCTGCTGAAAAATTCATGCTGGTGGTAAAACATCGGCGTAATTTCCATTTAAAGTTTTGCTAAAATGTCTCGGCACACAATGCCAGTCATTTTGCCCTCAACTTGTACACGTTGTCCCACCGCATATGAAGAGAAGCATTCCCATACCATGACCGATGATCCACCATTTTTCACACTTTTTTTTGTATATCGTGGGTTTAATTCTTGTAGTGGTGATCGCCTGACATATGGGTGTGACATCACTCCCAAAGACATTCAACTTGGATTCATCACTTCACATCACTAGATCCCAGAACTTTGAGTCCTTTTGTTGATGCTCTCTCGCAAAAGCTAGCCTTCGTTTGATGTTCTTCTTTGATATGTTCGATTTGCGTCGTGCAATTCACCCATTGATGGAGTTTCCCTGTAATCTACGGCGGACTGTCTGTGCTGATACACGAACACCATGCTTATGTTCCATTAGTGCTCTAATTTCCCTTGACGCCAAAAAAGTGTCCACCGCGCTCATCTGAAAAGAAACTGTCTTTATGCCGCTGTGTCTGAGTTTGCTCCCCGCAAAACAAATACGGCTGTGTAAACTGACGTTGAGCAATACCAAAAGGTAGGACCTCTTCAGGCCGTTCGTTACCAAACGAGGTTTCAGACAAGGCGACTCCCTATCGGGCGACTTATTCAGTCTGCTGCTGTAGAAAATACTTCGAGCTACAGAGCTAAATAGAGAAAGTACAACCTTCTATAAGAGTGTATAACTGCTGGCGTACCTCTATGACATCGATATCGTTGGGCATAACAACCGCGTTGTTAGTTCTGCTTTCTCTAGGTTGGACAAAGAAGCGAAGCAAATGAGTCTCCTAGTGAACGAGGTGAAGACGAAATATGTCCTGTCATCAAACAAACAGTCTTCGACTTGGTTCCCATGTCACTATTAACAGTCATAACTTCGAAGTCGTAGATAATTTCGTCTATTTTGGAACCAACATTATCACCAACAACAACGTCAGTCTCGAAATCCAAAGCTCAATAACTTTTGCCAGCCGGTCCTACTTCGGACTGAGTAGACAATTGAGGAGTAGTTCCCGTACAAAGTTTCAAACGAGCTTAACTTAACTTTCATTTCTAAAATATTACCCTATTATTCCGCCCATAACTGTATATACATAAATATGTATATTTATGCGTATTAGATAAAAAAATATTTTAATGAAAGTATATCATTAAAGGTCTGCCATGGACTACGTGTCGGTTCATTTGAACACAAAACTTCATAAAGATGATTGCCTCTTAAACTGAGGACACTTCTCCAAACCTTATTATAGTTCTTAATCTGGAGCACATAAGTGCCACTTTATGTAATGCAAAACATGACAGTCAAGAATGACAAGCTAACATACTTTTGTGTATTTATGCACGGGCGTTTAAGTACAGTTCAAGTTGACTAGACGTAATCAACTCTAAATGGTGACATAAGCACAATCTTAAATAAAATTATTGTTAAATTATTTTTTACAAAATACGTGTATACTAGAGGTTTCGGGGTAGACTGCTTGGTTTTGCTTGATTCTTTGAAAAATAAGTTCTTGGACACATCTACGAAAATCTCTCCAATTATGAGCTTTTAATTGCAAAGGAATACAAATCTGCTTCCAATTTCCTGTATTATAAAACTCATAGTTTTGCAACAAATTTACTTCACTGCAAACATTTACGGAAAAAGTTATTAAAATTACTTCTTAGGTCGTCCCTGCGAATGAATAGAAAAATTACTGCGCCATTAGCCAACTTCTTTGAACAATATCCATTAACTTTATATTATAATCGGTTCGCTGAATTTTCGTACTCCAAATTTAGCTGACGGTTTTCAAAAAAGGACCCCAAACATTTCTCTATTATCGAAGTAATTTTTCCCCATTGTGATATGTGTAATTTAATGCATTTTATATCGAATCACAAAAAATACGTAGTAGTTCCCCTTACACAGAAAGTTGCGTATACGCCACGATGTACAGTGTTAGAGATTGTAAACATTTATAGAGACATTTTATTAATACATACATAGTCGTATGCAAAGATATTATTTACAAGTGTAATTAATAATGTTATTCAACTTCGATATTTTATTATATAATACCGATATACATACACATATACAAGTATGTATTTGCATAAATACTTGTGAGTGCTAATAGTCCGTAGAACTTCTTTAAGTTCCCGGTTATGAATTAACATCAAAAAAGTAGTTTCAAGAAGTGAGTTTTCCTTGGCAATCCATAGCTCTCCGAGAATATTCCTTTGGACTCCTTTTACATTGACAGTCAGCCAGAGCCAGCTCAGCAAGGTGCTCAAAAAGCAAAAACACACTGTGCTCTCCATATTAGTCAATATTTGCTGAGTACCGATGGTTAAACATTTATGTCTCGAGGTATACACTCTACACTCTCCAGTGTATTTTGCTTGTAAAATTGTGTGTTTAATCCACATGCCAGAGGGTTCTAATAGGTAGATGGGTAAGAGTGCTGCTTCTTCGCGCCCAATTAGCACTGGAAGCGCCAATTTGATATACTACTGTAAAACTATGTATCTTGAGGTCCTAAGTTTTTATCTTGACTGATTCGCTGAGCTGCATTGTGTTGTAGCTTTCCATATATTTTTCGCTATTTGTTCAAATTGTGAATTGAGCTCGCTCTTGATAATTGCTGGCAGACACGGTATTATCTCTGCCTTATATTATTTTATAGAGGCTCCTGACTTAGCCAACTCGTCTGCTCTTTGGTTGCCAAAAATGTGCCTGTGGCTGGGAGATTCTGGTAATCACATTAATTTTATATTCAAATCTTGAGGCTGCTTTGATAGAGATACTAAGCATTTCCTAAAGAAGGTCGTTTAAAATTGTTTCAGCTGGTAATAATGTCGACTTCTTCATCTAGTTTTCAGCCATCACTGTATACGTTTAATGATAACCATTTCAATATGGAATTATCCACTAACTTGCTCAGAATTTGTATGTGTGAATTTTTATGAAAACCATTTACAATTTTTTTGTTACTCGAGCACTTTCAAGGAAATGGTTGCCTGTTTTTTGTGACAACTGGGCATAACGCAATCGTACCAATAGAACAACGCAGAACACAGTAGTGTCTCAAGAAGTCGGCAAAACCAACTTCCGAAGACGATCACTCTTCACCACGATAATTCGAGCTCACCAGCATCGACAGTAACAACTGCGCTTTTGAAAACACTGAAAACATCGATTTGGTGAGTCATCCATCCTACAGTCCTGACTTGGCACCGAAATACTTCTTTTCCTCCTTGTATGAAAGAAATAAACTATGACATTAACGTTTTTCGACACCTGAAGATGCAGTTCAGACGCATGCAAAAATGTGTAGATCTTAATGTAGAATATTTTGAAAAACAATAAATTGATTGTTAATGACTAATATTTGTTCTCTAATCCCGAAATATAAAAGGCAACTCTCGTTGTAACAATATTATCGGTCACACAAATATTTGTGTTCTTTACATATATATACTTTATGTATTTGCTTAGAAGATTATTGAGAGTATAAGTTTTTTTTCAAAATACTGTATATATAATTGGATACAGAATGTAAATAGAAGTAGTATGAGCGTTTTATAATACAATGTTCTGTAGGGTAGGGTTTAGGGCCACACCCCTTTATATGTCATAGAGTAATATCATTAGTAATATGTAAGTCTGTCAAAGTTTCATGTTATTTCATCTAATAGTTCCTAAGCTATTGGCATCAAAGTGAATCGACCAAATGAGAACTAACATCGCCAAGCGTTGGAGAGCGAATCGAACAAACTATATCAGATGTTTAAACAAATATGCAGTATTTGAGGTGCAGCCCTGCGCTCCCATGTCTTCGCATGCATGCGTTCTTTCTTAGCGGAGAAATTATTTTTTTCGCGTAGATCCTTTATTTTTGTTTCCTAAAAATTACTATAACTGATTTTAAGTTTTAAGTTTTAAAAATTCAAGAAAACATAATTGGTCTAATGCCGCCGATATACCATTCTAATGAAGTATCCCTTTTACGAACGATTTCAACTATGACTTTGTTGTTATAAAAAATATCAGTCCCTAGATCACCTCTGGGGGTTCTAATACTGAAATTACTGAAATTATAGAGGGAACCCTTCTCCAGCCTGTTGAATTGCAGTGAAAACACAACACCTGAAGATGGCGAACCCGATTTCACAATCAATGATGATAGTGCAGACGTTCCATTGCCCGACCATGCAGAAGTTCGAATGGCAATTACGCAGCTGAAGAACAACAAAGCGGCGGGGGCTGATGGATTCCCGGTCTGCTATTCAAATACGACCGCAAACAACTAATAAGGATCATGCATTAGCTTATTTGTAGAGTATGGTCGGACGAAAGCATGACCGACGATTGGAATTTAAGTGTGCTCTGCCCAATCCACAAAAAGGGAGACTCCACAATCTGCGTCACCAACCATGAAATAAGCCTAATCAACATCGCATATAAGGTTCTATCGAGTTTGGACCTAATCAGTGGGGCCTCAAGTCTGAAAAATCAACAACTGCCCAGATATTCACCATGCGCTATTTTTTGGAAAAAACCATGAAAAGAAGATCGACACACACCACCTCTCCGTTAATTTCAAAGCTGCTTCTGACAGCATGAAAAGGAGCTGCCTTTATGCCGCTATGTTAAATTTGGTATCCCCGCAAAACTAATAAGGCGTTGAGCAACACCAAAAGCTTCGTTAGGATTGGGAAGTACCTCTCGACGTTCGATACCAAACATGATTTCAGACAAGGCGACTCCCTATCACGCGACTTCCTGAATCTAATCCTGAACAAAATAATTCGTGATGCAGAGCTGAATAGAGAAACTAAAAATTTCTACAAGATTGTACGACTGCTGGCGTAAGCCGATAACATCGATATCATTGGCCATAACAACCGCTCCGTTACTTCACTTACTCCACGTTGGACAAAGAAGCGAAGCAAATGTGTCAAATAGAGAACGAAGGCAGGACGAAATATCTCATGCCATCAAACAAACAGTCGTTACACTCGCGACTTGGCTCCTGCGTCACCATTGACAGTAACAACTTCTAAATTTTAGATAATTTCATCTAACTTGGAACCAGCATTACCTCCAACATCAGCCACGAAATCCAACCAGAATAAATTTTTCCAACAGATGCCACTTCGAACTGAGTAGGCAATTGAGATGCAACGCCCTCTCTCGACGAACAATGACCAAATTCTACAAGTCACTCATCATCTCCGTCTTGCAGACATGGACGATGTCAACTTCTCATGAGTCGACCATAGAAGTGTTCGAGAGAAGGTTTTGCGGAAGATTTGTAGTCCCTTGCGCATTGTAAACGGCGACGGCGACTATCGCATTCAATGAAAGATATATGACGACATTGACCTAGTCCATAGAATTAAGAGACAACGGCTCTGAAAATATTAGACGCAGTACACGCCGGAAGACGCAGAGGAAGAGGAAGACCTCCAATCCGTTGGAAAGACCTGTTGAAGAGGGACCTGGTTACACATAGATTTCAATTGGCGCCAAAAACGGTGAAAAAGAAAAACAACTGGCGCGTCGTGAATTCGGCTATAACCACATAAGAAATGTTTACGCCAAAGAAGAATAAAATTTAATATTGAAAATATGTGAATTTGATCTATGGATAACCGAATTTGGCTTTGATCCTGGTAAGTTGCAAGAGTATAAAATGTTCAATTTAACCCAAGCTTAGTCCTTTCCCACTTAATTTTCGTTTAAAAATTTTCAACTGTTGAATTCTCTGTCATCATCATGCATTAGTATCTTTTCTTTAGGCTGGCAACACCAATGAAACTTCGACTAAAAATAATTGAAGTTCGTTATAGCAGAAAAGAGTTGATCTGAAGTTGAATTGCTTCAAATTCAACTAGAAAAAAAAATTCAACCATAATAAGAGTATACATATGTTCCACCTATAGAAGATGGGTTTTTTCTATAAGAAGTTGACATTAAGTATTTCCAAAAGTTATAAATTTTGTTGTTAAGACAAAATTGGCTTGAAAGGGCATTTGCCTGGGGCGGTATATAGTCTCGGGTTCTTATATGGAAACCTTTTTATTGATGAAAAATTTTCTGGCTTCAGTGCAACCGAAGTTTTTGTTCTGCGGTTCGAAACTGCTTTAGAACAAATTTATTATATTTTTCTAGAACTCTAATAAAGTACTCAGCCCATACTTCTTCTCTGATGCATTCGATGTGCTTTTCGGTACTTTAAAGCAAAGAAATAACAGTATAACGGTACTGAAATTACCCAATTATAACCACAACTAGCATGCCTTATCTACTACCATTAACAATATATTATATAAACAAATAAGTGATCCATTAGTAAGTAATTAACTTACCCAATTTTGTCGCCAAAACGCTTTGAAGTTGAGATCACAAGAAGCGTGTTTTATTTCAAATGCCGACACTATCTCACGCACAGATCTATATTTCACCACATATTATCGTACACTTTTTATTTATTTTTATATAAAATACACCATTAGTTGTATATGTGGTAGAACGCATATGTGGCCATATTTATACGAGTATGTGTGCGTGTGTGTAACACAGTGGCCACAAAAAAAAAACTTTTATTTATGCTTATTCCACACACTGCAGTAATATCACAGTTTCCGACTAATTATTTAATAAATCAAACCGAAATGACAAACACCAAACAGTTTAACAATTACCGCTATACCGATATACCGTTTCAATGGTACAACACTTCATTGCTTCATCGTTTCACTGGTTTACCGCCTAACAAAACTTCAAATGGGAGTAAAAGAGTACCAGCAACCAACACAACAACTTCTTATCACTAACAACAGCAACAACAAAAACAATGATAATACAAAAATCGAAAAAATAGTAATTGCGATGACGACAGAGAACACGTCAGTACCGAACACACCAGTTCACCGTGTGGCCGAGTGCCGATCGGTGCACGTCCAGTGCCGAGCAAATGGCCGAGTGCAGGGCACGACGCATAGCAGTGTGCAGTTTCTATGTAGCGTAACAGGCATTGAACGTTAACGTTGTTGTAGACATGAACGCAAAGCAAACGCTTTTGTTGTTGTAGCGACGACAGCGCAAACGATTGAGACAAGCTAACGACTAACGAACAACAAATTTCGGTTAATATTTGGACACACGTAATCCATCAAATTTGCTGTGAGCCGCAGAAAACCAAAAAAAAAATAAAAACAACAAAAGTGAATAACAAAAACAAACGAAAACATGAAAGCGCACCGCCTATGGCAAAGAAACTTTGATTTTCGGTTTTTATGCGAGTGGATTAAAATGGGGATTACAATATCAAAATGTTTACTAATGATTTATGTTGGCTACCGCAAACGAGCGAACAATGCAAACAAAATTAGTAACACCAACAACAACAACGTTAGGTGCATGTGCGCAAAGCACCGGTGTAGTAAAGACGCACCAATGCGGTTGACATCAGTAGGTGTTCGGCGACGATATTTTCGGCTAACCCTATAGCATAGTAGAGATCAGCATTGTGGTCGAGGAGCGGTTTGCAGTTGACTTGCGTGAGGGGTGCCTAATTGGGAGGGGCTGTGGGATCTATATGTTTTTTTTTCGGCAACAACATTATTCTTTTATACACATATTTACATTAATTTCTATGAGTATCCCTTTTATCCAAATTTCATTCATAAATGCAGCATTGAAATGAAACTGTGCGTACATTAGGGTGATGCTAATACGAATATGCCAAACACTTGCTGGCCTCGTTAATTTATTTATGTCTTAAAGTCAAAATCATTCTTTTTATATAACGAGAGATTTTTAGATGTGTGGTTGCAATGCGCATCCGCAGAGAAGTCGTGCAGGGCGATTCGAAGATGCTTTTTTCCCTTCAACTGAGTATCGAAGAGTCCATCCGCCATTGCGCGTAATAATTGGCTGTTTCCATTCACTTTATGGAAAATTTTGCGGATGAATCTTTGTTTGCAGGCTTATCCCATAAGTGCAAGAATTGATGCCGAACGACCATCAAGCGCGTCACACGTTCGATGAGTAGGCTCAAAACGAGATGGCAACCGATCCCGATTTTCACAAGAAAATTTTGTTCAGCGATAAAGCTTACTTTTGGCTGAATTGGTATTTTAACAAAGAAAATTGCCGCATTTGGAGTGATCCTATGGTCATAGGGCATCATTGCTTCATATTTATTTAAAACTAAAGCCGGTCCTATTGTTATAGTCGACGGGTAATGCTAAATACCTTAATTAGAGGATGTTGATGTAGATGACCTTTGGTTCCAATAACTTGATACTACATGCCATGCAGCCAAGTAGTCAACAAAACAATCAATTTATTGAAGAAAACTTTTGGTGACGTGGCATCCAAGATTGAGCGATTTAACCCCGTTGGACTACTTTTTGTAGGCTTAGGTGCAGTCGCTTGTCTACACAGACACAGGGTTTGTCTCGAAATTAATAGGACCGTCAACGCCAAGTTTTACGTGGAAGTCCTCAAAAGACTCAAACGCGGGGTCAATCGGGTCCGACAAGACATCGCAGCCGATTAAAAGTTGCAGGACAACAACGCCCCGGCTCACACCGCCCTTCTTGCGAACAGCCAGCTAACCAAAGCCGGCATACCAACGCATCCACAGCCGCCCTAGAGATGTGGCCCCCCGAACTTTTTTTTGTTTTCTTGCTTGAAAAGGTCAATAAAAGGCAGGCATCTTGAGACGACGGAGGGGATCCAAGCAGCATGCACCTCGGCGCTCAAGGCAATCCCGGAGAATGCCTTCCTTGACGTCTTCAATGCTTGGAAATCGTTCTGCATCGACGCAGAAGGAGCCTCTTTTGAAAGCTTTTAAAGAATTGGAACGATTGGTTCAATAAATTCTTTTAAATCGACTCAGTCATATTACACTCCGGACAAACCGGAACCGACATATCGATCTGCAATTTTGTACACGTCCTTTTGCTCCCAAAAACTAGTCATTCGCCAAAACCGGCGATATTGGACCTCTTAGCACATAACTTTCATACAAACTGACCAATCAAAATCCAGTCTTTGTTTGGAATTTTTCTTATTTGACAGGATATCCTCACGAATTTCTATATGAGTTATTGTCCCAAGCAATGAAATTATCCCTGAAAATATTGTTTTAATCGGGATGTGAAACATCAAAATAGCTGTAACTTTTTAAATATCACTAATTTCGGAATTCGGAAGTTGGCCACCCTAATATGCCATCATATGCTTGTTCAATATTACAAACACTCGTACTCCAGTTGCACCGTACACATACATACATACGTAAGTATGACATTCCTAATTCACATACTTCATTTGCGGCTATCTCTTTGAGGTGCAAATTAGTCGCAGTTAAGTGCGTATAGACTTTTGAAACAGCTTTGAGAAAGATCAAAGAAATTTTGGAAATTTTTGATACATGTATTTAAAGTAAGCTTTCAAGCTTATATTGGATTGGGTGGAGATTTTTAGGTGTTTAGTGCGCCGTTTGTTTGTTCACACCTTTGTGTTGACGTAGAAATACAACTGAGACAGTATCCATTTTCTATCCTTTATTAGCGGTGACAAATTAATCGTTGGGGCGGGTACGTGTATTTCGAGTGGTCAAAATAGATAACTACATACTTAGTAGCGCGTCGGCATTGTTGTTGTTCTTACTTAGTATAGTTTTGTAAATATCAGCTAGCAAGCTATTTAAAGAACAGTTATAACTTACATGACTTTTATTACATATGTCTCATATGTATATACCAAATGATCAAATTTGACCCGGACTGCCAAAATTCTTTATTTAATACATATCTTTTTTCAAAAGAAGCTCCTGAGGCAATACAAGCAAGCCAATGCTTAATCCAATTTTCCATACACTTGCTATAAACCTCGCCAGGGATAGCCTTCAGTGCCCACAGCGAGAAGAAGAACTACGTTGTCAAACCTTTCTTTTGCGAATTCTACTCGCCGTGGTTTTGCAAAAGGCATTGACACCCGTCGGTTCGTAAGAGATGTTGAGATCATCTGCTATCTCTGTGATCCTAGAATGATGGTTTACTGTTACTTTAACTTTTTTGATGTTATCGTCTTAACAAATATGGATGGAAGTTTTGAATGACATTAGAGTCTTCCGTGAAAGCCGCTCACATACTGGTGTTTGTGATCCAGTAAACTACACAAAATATTTCTGCAACATGTTCACCGATTTCGTAGCTGTGATTATATCTGGTCTTACCAACGTCGTGGAGGTCTTCCTCTTCATATATTTTCATCCATTCGGACGACAAGACCTCGCCAGCGTGGCCACTGTTTCTTTATTCGCTGAACTAAATATGTCAATATATCCGCAAATCTCGCACAGCTCATCGTTCCATCGAATGCGGTATTCACTGTTGCTAATGCGCAAAGAATAATAAACCTTTCTCTCGAACACTCCTAAGGCCGATTCATGAGATGATATCATTGCCCATGCGTCCGTACCATATAGCAGAGCGGGAATGATGAGGGGCTTGTTGAGTTTGGTCTTTGTTCGTTGGAGGAGGATTTTACTTTTCAGACCTAAGTAGCACTTATTGACAAGATTCTGGGTTGGATTTCAAGGCTGATATTGTCGTTGTCGTATTATTTTCTCTCGATGATATCAGCTTTTACTTTTACGAGGACACCAACTAGCTGGGTAGCGGCACCTTCCCAATTTAGGGAACCAGCATTCCCGGTGCATGCCTTTAAATCATAATTCTTATTACGTTTGCTGTGCTCGTCTACAGAAATGGTGACTTTCATCCGAAGCTGTTGTTTATTTTTCTTTGGGAGTGGTTTATTCGAAACAGGTCCTAAACTCAGCGCACAACCTCGCTGGGCGACTAGTATACAATTTTATATGTCGGAGTGGCTCCGCTGACTTAGCGTCCCCTTATTCAACCGTGACAAAGAATCAAGTTGTATCAGGGCAATGAATTTCCTTTCCGAACTTTGAGGTTCCGGTAGTATTACAGCGTTGTTGTTTTTGCAGAAATCCTTTCTGGAATTATTTGGAGGTCAGTTGCCGAGCTTGCAGTCCTTAGACGAATAAAATTCGGGTCGGTTCCGTCTGCGTAGTCTCAAACTGTCGTGATTACGGCTACCATAACTTTAAACGAGTTATTTTTGATTGTTCGATAGGGATTTCTCCAAAACAAGGGGAAGATCATCTACATTGATAGTGACGGGGTTACCAGCTACATTTCGAAAGGAGTAAGAATCGGTGATTCCACTAGACCAGAACCCACGCCGAACTGTTAATTTAGGCGAATGTAATGGTTGTTCATGAATAGTTGTGGATTTTCTCCGCACCAGAATCGACAACTCTATTTATTACATTACTGACTGCAATGAAAAAAATGATCATGCCATATTAAAAATGGCCGAAAAGACACTTCCCTGTTGGAAATTGATGTTAAGCTTATTGTTAGCCGTTTTTAGCAAAACTTTTCCAACCCAACATGCCAAAGCCGCCCATCGGAGCATGTCCATGTTAAATTTTGGGAGAGAATTTTTTGCGTATTAGGTAACTTTCTGCGTACAATCTAATAAATCACCACATTTTACTTTTTTTTGCGCCAAATTTAGGTGAAAAATGAACTGTTTACAAATTGTCGAGCAATAATATTTATAAAGCACGAAAGTAAAGTAATGAAGTGTGTATGAATTTCTTTGGTGTTAAATATATGTATGCACGTGTGAAATGTTGAAATTCATATGGAGTGAACTGAGAACGCCAAGCGAATTGCATTAAGAAAAACAACAAAACGTAATACTTTTATACTTTGATTCTGCACAAATATTTTATTTGAGCTACTCGCTATTTACAAATTCATAAAAAGCGCTTAGTTTCTCAGATTATTTGTTTAGCAGCAATTATAACGAGAGTAAATCAAAATGCGATTGCAGAATATGAAATGGAAAAATATACAAATATGGTGTGCCATAAGCTTTTATTTCCTTAACTAACGGTATGCGAACATTAGGGTGGGTATAACATTATGACACACTTTAAATTTGAGTTGACCAAGAAGAAAGTTAAAAATATTTTGTCCTGTGCATTGATAGCAGTGATCGATTCGTCACTTCGACTTACAACTCTTCCTAAGTATTTTCATTTACAATATAAATAACAAATATTTTATTTATTTATGTCATATGAGAATATTTAACAACACTAGTATTGTATGGTCTGCCAATTTTATAAAGGGTCTAGAGAAAAGTAATTTTGTTTCAAACAATATATTGAATGCTTTACCATGTAGCACAATCAGAATGCTCCGATTGTGTTTTGATCAAATATGCACAGTTTTCCAATAACTTATTGACATTTAACAAGTAATTTCTTAAAGCCAGTCTCATACTCTCATGCCACGTTCATATCGGCAAAACAATTAGACGAAGAAGCATTGCAGTATGACATGCTGCATTATCGTGATGAAAGATTTCTTTGCAAAATATTACAAAATAAATAGTTTTCAGCCAATCACATTGAACTCGAGAAATATCTATGATTGCTTCATCATATGCCTAAGTGCCCATCATGTTTGTTAAAATGTACAAAGCGATCCGTGGAAAGTACAGCGTTTAGTTCTACTCCCAAAACCAAAAAAGCCACCCGATGAATCTTCATCATATCGAACTCTATGCATGCTCGACACGATTGATAAAGTGTACGAAAGCATTGTAAGAAAACGCTTGGAGTTAGCAATCAAAAAAGCCGACGTATTATCAGAGAGACAATATGGCTATGATGCACTAAGAGAAGCGCGCTAATAACCCTGGATATGAGGAATGCGTTCAACTTCACAAAGTGGACAATTTAAATAAACACTCTTTACTACAAACGCACTCCTCATTATCTTATTTTCAAAATAGGAAATTCGACACGACATGGACGAGGGCACTCAGAGTAACATTATTTCCAGTGGACCACCGGTGGGCACGGTTTTAGGTCTACTACTATGGAACCTGATGTACGACGATGTGCTAAGAATACATCAACCAAAAAATTTGAAAACAATCGCATATGCGGATGACCTCATAGTGATAACAGTGGTTAAACATCTGGATGACCTCCGGTTCAAATGCAATTACTGCATAAATGGTTTGCGGCGATGATTTGCTACCATGAGTCTAGAGCTTGCTGAGCGGAAAACAGAAGTCTTGTTCATAAGCTTCAGGAAAATTGAATAAAAAATATCGCTCACCGTAGAAGAATGTAAGATTATTTCGCAGCCACAGTTGAAGTACCTTGTTGTAATAGTCTCAAGGCCTCAAGACTAAAATTCAAGAAGTACTTGGAAAATACGAAATGCAACTCAAATAAAATCTATAGCACCTAGACATAAAATCATATGCTAGACCAATAAACGCAGAGCATTGGCTTTCTGCAATAAGCGTGATGAGGGCTTTCTGAACCATATCAAACGACGCTGCTGATGTATTAGCCATTATAACCCCGATTGACATCCAGGGAGACGAATTCGCTCAAATATACAACTTATTAGAGACGTTCATCAAAAGCATTACAATGGGCTGCAACGGTGGTAAATTTCATGCAAATAGCGGTATATCGCGGACACACATTCGTGGATAGATATACTCGTATAATATGGGGACTTGGCTTTCCACCTGACCCAAATACTCAGTGGCCATGGGTGTTTCAGAAGCTGCCTACATAAATATCCTCACGACTTTAGTGCATATTGTCCGACATGTACAGAGTGTATAGAAGACTCTGAACCCTTACTCTATCACTGCCCTCGGTTTTCAAGTATAAGGGAAAACGCCGAAAACCACACTTGAAAGTAGTCTCACGGTGGAAAAGTTGACTCGCAAATAAGGCGAGTCCTCTGTAAAATAAAAAGCTGTCAGCGAAGCGGCAGCTCCAATTATGATAAGATTGAGGAGACTTAAATGTCTTTTCCCCTCCCATGAAGTAATATTTCGTCCAGTGATTCCATGAGAGAGACATGATATGGGAGTAGATTAGATTTAGCGGATTGAAGTCCCGCGCTCCGGCTTTCGATGCTTCCTTCTATTATAAAATGTGCATTATGGATTGATTGGAAATCGAAAGTTAGACCGAATTTTTAGACCCAAAACTTTTAAGCCCATTTAGAATTTTAACTTACTTATGTTATATTAAAAATAAATAATAAAATATTATAATTTTTTTATTTAATATATAATAATATATATAAATAAAAAGGTAATGTCAACATTTCGAACCACCCTAATGTGAACAAATATTATACATATATACATGCATATGTAAATGCAAATAAGTTTGTGCGGGTGTTGAACTGTTTTGCTGCTACTTGTAAAATTAGCGACAACACGCGGACTATCTTGGCCCGGCTGTATGAAGATATCATAATTTGTGAATATCTTTATGTGCCATAGAACATATGACTGCCAGCACATATAAATGAGCATGTTAGTACGTGTGCATGTGCAAGAGTAGTAGGTGGGTGGAAGAACAGTTGTTTGGTCAGTGATAAGATGCGACAAGAAGATTTACAATTAAAAAGTCAACACCTTCAGTGTTCAGTGTTTTTGGAAGGTCGCTTGGATGGGCGTTGATTTCGGTAGTTGACACTGTGCAGATTGCGAACATCCAAAAACGTTGAACTGAGACACGTCGAGTCATGGTAATTGCGCGTATGTTATGCTTATGATGAAATCTTGGTTACTTGTGATGAAATAGGTATACAGTTATAATTGTACAAGATGTCTGTAGTATCTATAAAATTCTCGAAAAAAGAGCATAGAAATAAAGCTATAGATAATATTTATGTGTATGTGTAAAGGCGGTAGCTAATTTTGTTTTTGGTACATCAAACATTCGATAGAAGAGCCAAAGGGAAATATTATCTCGTGGTAGTAAATTCAAAGGGTTCAAGGATAAAGTGTTAATGAACTTTGGTACTTATGTGTACATAGTTTGTTTTATTTGTTAAGATATTAATTATAGAGTTAACTACTTTCTTCCATATAGATTCTCTAAAATATTTGACCGAAAGCTATCTTAGATATATCCAATTTTTTCATGTTTTTACTAAGCTTCGGCTTAACATGCTACATTTTCTACGGGAAATCAAAAGTATTAGGTCAAAAATATGTATGAATATATTAGAACAACCAAGTTCAGGTAAGGTTAGGTTATACTGGTCGGATATAACGATAGACTTATTGGTTCTTAGTAATGCTGGAAAGAGTTTCGGTTTAGTTTGAGGAAAAGTATTCGTCAATCGTCTTCATGCGAAATTTAATAGCGATTTGCTATCTAGACTTGATACTTCGTCTGTTCTTTCAATTAGAAGCATCTTGATATCTAAAACGAGTTCTAGATAATGCTGGATGGAAGCATAAGACGTATTCCAGCGTCTCTCTCGTGCCTATTTCCATGTAGTTTCTGCATGTAACGTTATTGCTTATGCCCATCTGGCATGATGTCAGTAAGATGTGACCAGTCATTAGGCCAATAACCGTCCTGCAGTCCTTTCGGGATCATTTGAGTGAGCTGCGAATTTTTTGTTATTATGGGTTCCTGCGCGCCCTAATCCGTCTGTCAGCCCTTTCGGAAATTTCATTAGTAAGTGCATTCAGTAAGACGGATGGTACTTTAGGCAATATTATCAGCTATTTCATTTTCCGAAATTGTCAAGCTGACGTTTTACGGAGGATTTATTGAAAATAGTGGAAAATTGGCTTAGCCAATCAAGAAAACAACAAATTCTTTAAAATGTCAATTTTTAGCAGAAAATTATGAAATGATTAAGCTCACTTTTGGTAGAAAAAATATCTCCGCTAAACGCGAAAGTCTCACTTATATATGTACATATATGAAGAGATCTTACAGCGTTATATGTAAGATGTAATTAACCGGAGGGTGACCGCCTATTTAGTATAGGAAGGGTATAAATCGACTTCATCTAGATTGTCACACGACATATCATATACAAACTACACAAACATATACTACACATATAGTACATATATTATAAAAGTCAACCAGAGGAACAAAAGTAATGACATCTTTCTAGTACATGGCACATGTGGAATAAATTATGTGGATAATCTGAGTTGGCTTTAATGTATTTATGCGAATTAGCTCCTCAGAAAACATACAAATCTCTTCATATATTTTCTGCCATAAGAAATTCAACTTTAGCTTCGGTTCAGCTGACGTTAACGTTTTTTCTTATTTTTGAGGGAAAACTATGTATAAGTTTACACATATCGGGTTTCGCAAAGCATGTTGTTGGACTTTTAACGGCTTTATCATCCCCGTTTGGATGCTAAAGCCATATAATAGGAAGCCCAGGAGGTCGGACCATAGGAAGAGGAAGATGTATATGAGTAAGATTCTTGAGGCATGAAAAGAGGTAGTTAAAGTCTTGTTGTGACTCTTAGCTCACAAAACATATATTTGGTATGTCGGAATAGATTCTGGATAGCTGGGATTTGAATATGCTACAATATCCAAAACGAAGGTCACTCTAGATTCATGAGGCAACTCGGGCTCTTCGTCTGCGATGAGAATCAGGTTTGGTTCAAAGTACGTTATTCACAGGAAAGGAGTCTATGAATCTGTTAATGGTTCTACTGTGAATGGCGTTCAGTGGGTGTCTGAAGTTAGTTGTATCCATAATCAGGTCGGCGTATTGTTCTCGAGGTAATCAAGAAATGTCCTCTTGATTTTCCTGAGAGGCGGCTCCCCTTCAAGCAGATGATTTCTACAAAAAATTAGAAGCATGCGGGCCACACTAGGTGTACAACGTGAGACTTCAGAAGGTATCGTGTTATCGTACGGAGTGCAATGTGCTGGAACGTCTGAAGTTCTTCCTCTACGCTTCATCACACCCAAGCGGTCATATTGGTACTGCATAGTTTTTGACCGTCGATTGGCTTAAGTGTCGCGCTGTCGGTTAGCAGCTCTATACTTTGGCAATAAGCCGTTTATTTCTACATACATACATTCAATTTCATTGCCTTAAGTCAATACCGTACAATCTGCGGATAAGATGATGGAAATTTGCTCTGATGATTCTAGCGAGGAGAATGCACCCTGCGAACCCTCCTGTTTCATTCTTCTTAACTTCCTCGAAATAGTGCGGACGTTTGCCGACCCCACCTCTTTCATTCTGGATGTAGATTTGTTGTTCGATGTCTTCTAGTAGCGTTGTGTGGTTGACCGCGTCAAAAGCTTTTGACAAGTTCAACGCTACTAGAATCGTCCTCTCACAGGATTGTTTTTGCTGCAAGCCATGCAAAGATGTGGTAATTCTTATATCGGGATTCTCCACTGCAGTAGGTAGAACGATTTTGGCGAAGGTAATTCCGATTTCGCGAGGCAACTTGACCCCTTACCACGTTAGCCGAATCGATTGACCTGGATTTAATCCCTCCGGCGATTTAATAATGTTTGAATAACAAATATCTTTTTTTTATTGATATAATTGATGCTTGAGATATACATATGTACATATATTTTAAAGATAAATAAGTCTATGGCTCTCAGCTAATGTTATATGGGAAGTCAGCGTGGTTATAAGTTGATTATATTTGGAATAGTAAATTTGGTTTAAATCGGGCACTTAGCTTGCGTGAATGGAAATGAAATAACATAAACTAATATCTAATATAATTATAACTAATGAAAAAATAAAATATCAAGCTTTGTTAGTCTGATGCTAATCAGAGCTTGAGTTAATTAAATTATTACTACTTTTTTTGGACAGTTACATATATATTATACATAGGTATATATGTATGTAATACTTTATATAAAGATAATAAATTTACTATAAAACATCCCCCACCTCCCGAAAAAGCGTTCATCTCATATTGTTTCATTACATATTTTTCCTACGGCCTTCATGGCTCACACTCAACCACTCACACTGAAACAATCAGCACTCGCAATTTTTCCATCCCCTTTTATTTGATGCACACTTCTATTTATCTTCTGAACGTGTGACATAAGCTTTTCTTCCATTGCGCGTTATAAAAATATTTTTAAATAAATATTTCACTTTCTAAAATTTACATTTCGCTGCTGAGCAAATAGAAGTACAATAACTCTGTGACAGCGCAGAGTGTTTGCACAAAGAGCGTGTCAACATGAGTGTCACATACGAGTAAATACGCTCACATATATACACACACACACCCACCTACTCCCGCAGATTGTTCTGAGCCCTTTGTTTTGCATGGCTTTTGGGTTGGTTAACCGTTTAAGTGTGCTGGCAAGTAATTTTTCCCACGATTTACATTCCACGCTTGAGCTTAGTTGCAGATTTTTAATTGTGCAATTAAATGCTTAACTTTTCTAAACCCATTTAAGCTTAACTCAATACCAACTCTTATAAATTGCAAATATTGTAGTAACACCAGCAGCAACCTTTGTTGTTGGCTGAGCAGTTGTTGGCGTACTCACAGTGCCATTTTTTATTATTTTATGACAGGGCCATATATGTAGTTTCCAGCAATATACTCGTATCTGTGCGTACACTTCGGTGCAATTGACGTAAAGTTACAATGCGAGCGAGTACAAACGACAATAAACATACATATACATACACCATAAATACCGAGGGCCGTCCAATAAGTACCACAGAAGAAATTTTGTATCGTGATCGCTGCTGTCAAAATTCAGCCAAATCAGGGAGATCATTATTCGATTCGTGTCAAATGTTTTGGAGGAGAAATAGCTAAGATACTGTATACGCTGACGCTTCACTTCGATGAGGTCGTCACAATTTGAACGAGTTTAAAAGAGTTTCATGAAAAAGTGTACGATTTCACATTGGCGAAACGCCGATTAAAAGCTGTCAGCGCGACATAGCAGTATTTGGCATTGTCTGCGTAGTTTTAGTAACCGGCTCCGAAAAATGGGATCACTGATGCATAACAGAGACCCAAAAACAGTTAAAACAATGAACTTTATTCGCGAATATATTCTGAGGAAAGCTTAAACTGTGTTATCGAATTCAGAATCGACCGAAAGGTGACAGATATCGTATTATTGGATTCCCAAGACGTAATCCACATCGGTGGGATGCTAACCGCCGTATTATCCAGAATTTAAAAAAATTGCAAGTGGTGCAAAAATATTTAGTCGAATTTGGAGTTATCGCCATCATGAAGATATGTTTTGAACACTTGTTGAAGAAGTATTTTGTCAGATGAGTTGAAAGAGTTGAAGCGCCGATATTTTCGCTAAGACTCATGGAGGGAGTGATGAAAATTTTTGGAAAAGAGTCTTATAGAGCTATGAAATAAAAGTAAATTGAATTGAAACTGATAGTAAAACGTTTGTTCATCGTCTGAAAGGACAATCATTAAACCCACGATACACAAAACAAAAAACGGTAAAACCTAATGGAGGTGTCAAGTATGGTGTCATGATATGGGGTGCTGGTGGTGGAGTGGAACTGTTGTTCAGAATTTATGATAGAATGGATTAGTATTCCGATTTAAATGCCCTAAAACCTGCAGTGAAGCCATTTTCATTGGAATCAATGCCTCCAAATTGGATATTCATGCATGATAATGATGTGAAACATGCAGCTATCTACCGAAAATATTGATGTGTTAGAATGGCCAGCGCAAAGTTCCGATCTTAACCTGATAAAAAAAAAAACAAAAAATCGGATGACTTTTGGGCTAGAATTAAGGAAGCGTGGTATACCATCCAAAAAAGTAAATGCCAGAAAATGGTGGAGAGCTTACCTATATAGCAGTACTATCATGGCTTTTTAATAAATACAATCCAAATTTAACGGTACTCAACAACGTCTATTTCGCAACAAAAGCATCAACTGTGGTCCAAATACGTCCATACACATATCGAAGAGTTCCGAAATGAATATAATGACCTTAATCCTATTTGAAATCATATCCTTAATTTGAACCTTAACCAATTCCAAACAGCTTAGTCATTTAGTGTCTAACATAATTGTGTCAGTTCGTTAGACTGAGCTTAGGTATTTAGTTTATTGATTTACTAAATAAAGAAGAGTCAGCCGCATAAACAAAGAACATTATAAGTATGGTTACCAAATTGTTTTTGGTGTGACTCAGTGAACCTATGTGTACGTAAGGAATGACTAAGGTATTATTTAGTAAATAGAGTATTAAAGAGTTTTAATCATTTGGTAAACTCTTAGTGTTTAATTAATGATTTATATATTTAGTATCTTTCAAACAGAAAGTAGTCTGACACATACTTTATTAAGGTCTGTCTAAAAGCCTTCCTTAAGTAATCACAAATATACCTTTAGGGTTAGATTTCCGATACATACCTTCGAGCTTCCTTGAAATTATAATGGTAAAATTAGACAAATAAACGGTAGTTGAAACACTCGTACTTCTAAGGCTAAGAGAAAACTTCCTCATATCTGGTATTTACAACTGTGATCAAAAGCAAAGCAAGGGAAGGCAGGCAATTTTTTTTTAGGTTGGCAGAACTGTATGTTTGTCAAAAGGGTTATCTATCTCCGGTTTATACGTATTGTTGTAAACAACCAATAAGGTATTTTTCGGGTTTGGAATGTTTGCTCTTGTTAAACAAATAACTAGCTTTGCGGAAGAAATATTCTGTGCGGTCACTTTGAAAACTATGTCACAACTATAGTTTACATATAAGTGGAACAACAAGTTCAAAGCGAGCTGAGAATGCGTTAAAAACAAACTTAGCTCTGGACGAACATCAACCTCTACCGATGAGAGCCAAGCCCGTTCCGCCGTTCCCTCGACAGTCGGGAGTACGTAACCGAAACGAACCCGGATTTTAAACTTTGCAGGAATCTGCCGCTACTACAATAACAACAACAACAACAGCACCATGCCCGGAATTACAAAAATTTGGAGCTTGAATTGACAATTAGAGAACTCGCTAATAGTGTTGGATTATCGTTTGGCCCTGTCCAAATCAATTTGAAGATTGTTTTGAGTCTCAAACGTGTCAAGGATCGATTGGTTCCTTCATCACTATAATGCACCGTGTCATACTGCTTTGGTTCTTCGCGACGATGTTTTGCGAAACAACTCGGCTTATATTATGATATTATGATTTGCCTTTATGCGACTAATTCTGGAGGGTATAAGGAACCGAATCGAAGAAGATCTTAAATAATACTAAATTGGCAAAGCTTTAGGATAATTGCGTTTTATCGGACGTAGACTATTTTCTGACATATGCTATTTTGATGCCTACTGGTATCTAACTTAATTCATTCATCATTTTATTTCAGAGAATCATTAAAGTAATCATGATCGAATAATAACTTTATCAAACAGGTCAGACTAAACTTGCCTGAAAGCGCAATATTGGAAACTCAAGATTTTTCATTACTTAATTTATTCTTCCACAACTCTGCTTTAAAAGCGGCCTGCTGCAGCTTTATCTAACTGAGTCGATTTAAATAAATTTATAGAACCAATCGTTACAATTCTTTAAAAACTTTAAAAATTGGCTCTTTCTGCAGTTCTGCCAGCGCGATTTCCAAGCATTGAAGGCGCCACGGATGGCATTCTATGGAATAATCTTGAGAGCCAAGGTACATGCTGCTTGGATCCCTTTTCATTGGTCTTTTCAAGTAAGGAAACAAAAAAGGCCGAGAGCCCCACATCTGGGCTGTAGGACGGCTGCGGAAGCGTTGGAATACCGGCTTTGGTTAGGCAGCTGTTCACAAGAAAGGCGGTGTGAGCCGCAGCGTTGCCATGGTGCAACTTCCAATCGGCTGCGATGTCTTGTCGGACCCGATTGACCCTTCGTTCGAGCCTCTTGACGACTTCCACGTAAAACTTGGCGTTTACGGTTTGTCTAAAAGGAAAAAATTCATAGTGGACGATGCCTTTGATGTCAAAAAATGAGCATAGTTTTCACTTTGGATTTGCTCATTCTTCCGGTCTTCATCAGCGACCCCTTCCCGGCTCTCCAAAAGGGCCTGATGCCACCGAAACCCACCAGTTCTTCCTAAAGCAAAATCTGGATAAGCCTTCTTGATCATATCAAATGTTTTTGTCGCAGATTTACCGAGTTTCACCAAGAATTTAATCGCGTACCTCTGCATTTTCGGCTTGCACCATCCACAGAAACACGTCGCGCGAAAATGTTTGTCCTGATTCTACAGGTGCTCGGAGGCAACTGAGCAGCCGCTCGTTCGTTTGCTAGGAAGACCCTCTACCGAATCCAGTCGGTGAGCGCACGCTCCGAAGTACAGACGCGGCAGAAGAAAATCAGTCCTATTACTTTCCGGACAAACCCTGTATTGCCTAACTTTGACAATTTATTCTGAGGAATCATTTTCTCTCTTTCGGTTGTAATTATACATATTTTTTAGTGCTTGAAAAATGTGTATTTTCAAATTTTGCTACAAAGTGACGGCTGCCAGGCCATCGGAATCACCCCGGAAAGATTTCAAGTATCATGGTGGCCCGATTTCAAAAATGCAGTTTGGAAAAAACACGATTATTGTTTTTATTTTGTTGCTGAAGCTTAATGACTCCAATGCAATGACTTGGATAGGGAAATCTAGTTTTACTATCACACCCATTGACTAATTTTAGAATGCAAGAGTGCACCTTAAATCAAGAAGATTAGATCCGTAGACTGGCCCAACCCCTTAAATCACATGACATGGGTTAATGTATAATTGCAGGAATTGAAACTTAAAGTATAATAGTCCGACCTCTCCTTAATTACGCACGTTAACGGTTAAATGGCCGTATTTCTCTACTTTACTATTTTTAGTCTACAGAAAATCCTATTTTTTAAAGGTGGGTGTAGTAACTCCTATCGTACTATTTACATAAATTTTATTGACACGCGAGATGTGATCTCCAAAACTACTAAAATTTCTTCACATTTATACATACGAGTATGTATGTATCCCCATTATATTAAGCTGCTACATGCTCCATTCGCATATACAAACAATTTCTTGCCACTTCGAAAATTTATTATTTATTTGCCGTAATTCCAACCGCACTTTTGCACCACCTCAATAATGAGCTGCAATAAAACGCATTTTTTTGTGTGTTGCGTCACCACCAACCAACACCAGCGCTGATCACCAGTTATTTCTGTCACTATGGTGAGTGCAATTAATATTGTTTTAGATCCACAGGCGTTCAATGCCATTTCATGCACACATACATATATACATAAATAATTGTATGTACGTGCATATGTAGCCTATATAGTGTGTATATGTAAATAAATGTACATATGTCTTTCTATAGATGCATTTAATTGTGTACCAACTGTCGCCAAGCAGACCGACTGGCCGCTTCGATATGCCACCGGTTATTGCAACTGCTGAAATTCGCATAAACACTTCTGTATTTACTTATGGTGCCTGATAATGACGAAAAGTCATAAAATTCGCAAACTTGCTTGGAAATAGTTAATATTTACAATTTGTTAAATTTATGATGTATAAATGTTTATAAGGTTGTTAAATGTGCAACAGAGGGCAGCGCAAATAATGATGTGAGTAATGAAAAATAAGAAATAAAACAAAATCGCCGTCGTACATACATACCTACATTGAAGGTGTTGGAGAGGGTCGTTGTAACAGATAACGGCAAATGATTACAAATACGATATATCTAATATGAAAGTATTTTAGACCTAGTACAATGCAAACATTTTAATGTATAACGTGTCAACTTGAAGTGAATTGGCATTATGAATTCGGTTTCTGTAGAAAAAATGCAGATTTAAGGGGTTTTAAGATTTCAAGCAAACTACTTTATCAAAATAAGTTCAATATTTCAAACCAATATATAACGAGGAAGAGTTTTTTTTGTTATTGAACTCTTAATAGACACATCTTCCTCATACCATATAACCCTTGCATAATTTTATTTTTTTTTATCGAATATTGAAATTTTTGAATTAAAAAGCGTCTTCTCAGTTAAATACCACATTTTTAGGTTTCTCTAAATTAATTTGTCTTGAAGTAAATATTAATAATACTTACTATATATCATACAGTTTTTTTTTACTATTTGCTTAACTATAGGGAGCTGGCGAAAGGTATACATTAACATCCAGCAAGAACACAGCGAACCAAAGCTCTTTGTATTCATCGCCAGTTTAATGAGAGGTTAGATGAGGTAATAATCATGTGGGATTGTGGTTAAAAGTATAATTATCTCAACGTGCGCTTTAAATATGTTTCTTTCTACTTCTTTGGCACTACAACGGAGCGTCGGTCTGGGCCGAGAACATGAAACTGCTGCAGACAGGTCGCTATGCACTTAGTCCTTCTACTGGATGTGTGCACGCCCTTACTTCCGTTGTTCACCCATAGGACTTGAGTCGAAGGAGCTTTTCGTTGGAGCTTTATCTTTCATACGAACAACATGGTCTATCCGGCGCATTCGTTGTATTTGTGTGCGCTGAACTATATCCATGTCGCCATATATCTCATACAGTTCGTGGTTCCTCTTCTTCGATACACATAGCTCACGCGGACGCTCCAAAGATCTTGCGAGGAACAGTTCTCTCGAATGCTCCAAGCGCTTTCTCATCTCTTGTTTTTGCACCGTATAGTAGGATGGGAATAATGAGAAACTTATAGAGCCGAATTTTTCTTCGTCGAGAGAGGGATCTGCTTTTTAATTGCTCACCGACCAATATCATCTGCGTACCCCAGTAGAATTGTACTTATTACTTTTTCTAGCATTATATTGATAAAGACGCATGAGGGATAATCACCCTGTCTAAAAGCTCGTTTGGTATCGAACGTTTCGGAGTAGTCCTTCCCATTTTTAACGGAACTTCTGATTGTGCTCAGTATCAGTCTGCAAAGATAAATGAGTTTCGCAGGAAAACCAGATTATTTAGATTTAGTTGTAAAAAGCGGCTTTGAAATCGACAAAAATATGGTGAGTGTCCATCTGTTTGTTAAAAGTCATGTTAAAGCCACACTGATAATGTCCAATTAGTTTATTTATGGTACTATGGGCTTAAGTCTTTCACAGAATATCGTCGAAAGAACCGTATAATGGGGCAGAGTACACTTCGAATACCAATCATTGGGCATGTATTCATCCGACCAAACACTGCTTAGCAGCTGCAACATGCGCCTTTCCAACACCTCACCGCCGGCCTTAAACAGCTCAGCTGGCAATCCATCGATCCTTGGGGCTTTTTGTCCTTATACCACCTTAGAGCTGATTTCACCTCGTCATGGTCGAGTGGCGGAACGACAATGCTGCCGCTGTAGATTCTTGATGTGGGTTCTTCTTCATCCGTCGCAACACTGCTTTCGCCATGTAGCAGGTTCGAGAAGTGTTCTCCTCCCCGACATTTCGAATGTACTGCGTGTGTCTATTAACTCTCCGTTTTCGGAAGTGTTGTTGTAAAGCCTAATTTTTCCAACCGTCGATTCAAAGATGCCTTCTTTGTCCAGCTAAAGTCAACGAGCACGATTTTAACATGGTGTCGAGAACAATTTTCATACGCTTTTTCCAAGCGTTCGTAGAATTGCTTTTTGGTGTCGTCGATCTTTTCTTCTGTCGGGGCGTGTGCGCTGTGAGCTAAAAATTTCGAAAAAGTTGGCATACGGATAAAATCAGATAATAACTCCGCCCACTCCTCATATAACGGTGTTGTTAAAAACTACTAAAAGCGCGATGAATCATTAACTAAATGTGCCACAGACATAAACCTCTTTATGGAAGCACTTGTCAAAATGGACGATACACTGTTAGAAGAAATCACATATCTCGGGGATTTCAACCAAATTCGGTACGTGGCATACCTTTGATATTTCCAAGTCACTATGCAAAAATTGGCGAAAGCGGACTACAACCACGCCTACTTCCCATATAACGCAAAGGCACAAATAATGCGTTTGATTATCTCATAATAAAAAATTAGTCAAATCCAACTGAAACTTTTCAAACCCCTACATGCCGCATAATTGGACCCTATAGTTGACTTCTTACTACAAATACCGGTCAAAATGTGATATACATATATAATTGAAATTCAGGGATATTTCTTTTCTGACAACAGTATGTCTGTATGTCAAAATGGGTTGAATCGGGTCAATACTTACTTATCTCCCATATGTATGCCTATTACAAACACTTTCGAACTTCTGGGTGACTTTATAACGCATATATTGCCCAATATGTGAGTTATCCATAGTTATCAAATGAAATGAGAGAGCGTGCTTAACTCGTAACAGTGTGATATTGTGCCTAAAATGGATAAAATCGGGCGAAACTTGACCTGGCCCTCCTAAAACAAACATATAAAATCCGGGTGACTTTACACCATACGATCGTTGATGGTATGTGAGGACCTTAATGAATGTTAGGGAACATTTATTATATACATACAAGTATATTATTGGCACAAATATGCAAAATCGGAGCTATACTACCCCCAACTCCCGCATACTACATATGTGTAATGATTTTCGATTTTCTAACAAACCTTATGTCGGTCAGTGTATGAGTTTGGATTCTAATCCTCTGGTTGACGTTTCGCACATTCAGGAATTTTCCTGACTTTGATTCTTGCAAGTTGCAAGAGTATAAAATGTTCAGTTGCACACGAAATTAGACCTTAACTTACTTGTTGTATATAAAATATACTTACTTATAGACTAAGTTCTGTTAACACGCTTTTAAATTATATATGTATGTGTACATGTATGTAAAGGCCGATATATCTGCAATTAACTAGTTGTTAGAAAGGCAGATATGAATGTTTAATATAAGAACATACATATGTATACATATATTTGATGTTCACGTTCCTTGGAGGTTCTTTCTTTTTTATTTGCATTATCAGTTTGAAATCAAAACTCTCTTTATCGATGACTTTCAATGACTTTCGCAGCGACAAACGACTGCTGCAAAATATATTTAGATATATGGAAACATTCTGACACTGCGATATATATGTAACATTGTATATGTGTGTCAAGTTAGTAACCTATGCAAGTACGAGAAATTAATCGGCACGACACTGACAAAGCAAAAAAAAAAAAAAGAAGAATATTCGTTTGATTGAAACATTTTTAATCCAACATAAAACCGAAACTATTTTTAAGTAATTGATGTGGTATTTTAATATTTTAGACATTGGAGAAGCAAGACATTAATGCAAATGAAATAAATGAGACAAACAATCTTATCAGATACAGCAGAAAGGTATTTTTGACTATGATTGCTTTATATTACGTCAAAAAATAAAGTAAAATTTGAGCATTTTTGCTTAACTTTATCTTTGACAATTGGTGGTCGTTTTTTTTTGGCAATTCGGTTTGAAATCGATCTAATAATTTGGTATAATAGAGCCATTCTTCGGGTAATCGACGGTGGCCTTTGTGAATACCAGAGAATGGTATCCATTCCGGCTGATGAGTAGTCATTGTCTTCTTCGAAACCGGATCACCGGGTGAGGTTCTCTTTTTCGGCTGCTTCTTCGCTTCCGGTGTCTACCAGTAGATAATAGATCACGAAACAACTACTCCTTCGATTCCCGCTTAAACAGCGTCAAACATTACTGTGAAGAGCAAAGGCGTCACCAATCTCGCTGAAAGTTTTCTCTTACCTAATACACTTTGCTTGATATTCCTCACGCAGACTTTTGAAATGATCACTGAATATTTGTCACGTTGTCTTTCGTGGTTGTGGTTTTCGGGGCATTTAGGCGTGGCACATCAAAAAGCGACGTGTGATACCTCTGAAACTCGTTACACCAATTTTCGACGATCGCCATAGAAGGAGCATAATCACTTAATACAGAATCCAAGCGCTCTTTAATTACACTACAAGTATCAGATATCCCTTCCAAAAACATCGAATCACCAACAGATGTTAATTTTTCCGTTTTTCTAAAACTTTCTGAGCCTATTCTAAAAGCGATAAAAAAACAACTACTAGACCAATTTGGCTAAATGTGTTCAAACATTTGACAATAAGTCTGCATAGATCCGGAGGGACCCAGGCGCAGAAAAAGAGTTAAGCTATGCTTTTAATTGTTTAACTTGTTTTAAAAGTGCTCAGATTTTTGTAAGTCGTTTGTTCATTTTTTAGAGTAGAATTTTTTTCTTAATGTATAACGTAATTTATATCTGCATACTGAAAATTAATGTAGTAGCTAAACGTAAACCTGTTACGTAAAAGATGCGCCATTTCGGGGTTCCCAACTTTTTTAAATAAAATACACAGAAACTTTCAAATGAGTTGAGTCCAATTTTCGATGACTCGTTCGAGCATTTCTTCTGGTAACTGGCAAATGACACGTTTGATGTTTTGCTCAAAGGCCTGAATCGAAGCGGGATCGTTCGCATAGACTTTACGTATCCCCACAGGAAAAAGTCTAACGTTGTGATATCACACGATCTTGGTGCCCCCGGCTTAAAACGTGAAATTATCTTTTCACCAAAGTGTTCTTTCGATAAATCCATTGATTGATGCAATGGGTGGGAAGTGGCGCCGTCTTGTTGAAACCAAATATCGCCAAGCTTCAAAATCAGGCATCAAATAGTCGGTTTTCATGGCGCGATAACGGTCGCCATTAACGGTTATTCCACCGGCCCTCAAACCACACCAAACCGTTGGTGTTTCTGAATGAAATGGCACTTCTAAAATCTATTCAGGTTGCTCTTCGTCCCAAATGTGGCCTTTTTCATTGCTGAAGAAATTTTGTCTCGAAAACGTCAGATCTTCTTGGAAATTTTCAAAAGCCCATAGAGCAAAGCGATGTCACTTGGGAAGGTCTATCAGCTTCAGTTCTTGCACAAAACTGTATTTTGTACGCTTTCGGTTTAAGATCTCGACATAAAATGCGCTAAGTCGTTTGTCGGTATTGTCGTCGTTGATGGTATTGGGAATAGTGCATTTCTCATTTCGAATTTGTCCAAAATGTCAATCACAATCATATTAGAATGTGATGGCGCATGATCGTGGGAAAACTTCTTCAACTTTCTGCTTACAAATGTGGTAGTTTGTGAAGTTTTGTCCCATGTAGACGCCTATTAACGACCAAGCAGTCTTTCTTATTGACCATTTGATCCTGTGGATCGAATCACAACATGGTACTCAAAGAAAAGCATGAGCTTTTGATTTTTACTGTCTTAGACGTGGTTTTTCACTTTCAGTTTTTTCGATTTCGAATCGATTTCGTTACATAAATTTCAAGCATGTTAGAACTTATAGCTGTTTCTCAAATTTTCTTTCGTTATTCTTTTTGTGAAAGCATCGGAATACTAAACAAATGTGACCTCAGTCAGAGCTTATGAACCTTTTAAGGGTATTAGTAGACTCAATATCGTTTTTTTTTTCATTTCATGGGGAGCGCACGATTTTACAACAACATAAATAACCATGTTATTTGTTTCTACCTTTGTTGATTTTACCATTTTCGCAGTAGCACACCATTCAATCAACAGTAAACACTTGGCGTTTCCACCGGAAACAAGCAATGCGCACAAAGTGCGTGTAAATAGTCGGATCAATGGCGCTTTGGCTGCGTATCTGTACCAAAGATGAAGTAGTGCTGACTACCAGTGCTTGTTTGCCAAGCTAATTAAGGGCAAACATAGCGAGGCGAATGCTAGGCAAGAAGCAAGCCAAGCGCATGTGAATCCGCGCCTTGAAATCGTCACAACATTATTGCGATTGTTGGTCGGTGTTAGTAGTATGACGCCATTTGCTGGTGCTTTGCTGCCACTTACCCACCACCGCTCGCACTTTTCCGCTTCCTTCCGTTTTTGTGGGTTGCCTCGGCGTTGCTCTTTTGCCTTTCCTCTTTTCTGCATTTGCCTTTGCAATTGTTTTTCAATTTTCCGCCTTATTACACAGCGTTTAAAAAATTTTTATTTCAACACCAACGTCGAATTGACGTGCCACGGAATGCCTGCTAGGCAACGCGGCGTTATGTCGGCTGTGGGTAGGTCACGTGACCGACTGGTTGCTGCTATGATGACACAGCACTGTTGACAGTTGATGCTCCTGCTCTTCCACAACTTCTTCGTTTTTTCTTTTTTCGGTGCAATTTCCATGCCACGTGTTATCTATCACCGTGCAACAGTGCCAATACACAGCGACAGCAACACACGTCGAGGCGTCGAGGAGGAGAAGGGAGGAGGCTTTTAGTCGCAAGTGGGGGAGGCGTGCGCTTGTGAAATCATCTGCAAATATTTTCGTTTCGTTAGTTTCGTGTGATGGATGCGATTTCGAACGCCTCAGGATGTGCACAAGTGTCAAACGACGTCGTCGTTGTTGTTCTTGTTGTTACTCCTGCAGGTTGCTGCAAACGTTGGTGCGGTTTATGGGCGTGTGTGAGTGCGTGTCTACATTGGCTACTGGTTGAAATCAATTCAGTCATCTTGCGCACGTTAAATGGAAACGAATACAGTGTCTACAAGCACTAACACAAACATGCACACATACATACATAAATACACATATGTATATGTGTGTGCGTATGTCCTCATATTTATCCAGCATCCTTTGCTTTTCCAACATGCAACGTTGAAAGCGAGTGTTCTGTAAACTTGTTTTGGGTCACGTGTCGCATTCTTCATGTGCCGCTTTCGTTTTGTCTGCTAATCTATCAAAATAGAAAAACAATTGGAAGGCGTTGCAATCTGTGTTAAATACTCTTCGATACAAGGGTTGCGATCAGGAAATGCGACTTCTTTAATTCAAATGTATAAAGACGCTTGCTAGCTAATTCGATTTGTTCAAGCGGCTTGTGGTTTGCTTGAATTTAAGCCGACTTTGGTATAACACAAAATGGTATTTATTTTTAATTCGATAATTTTGAGTTGATCCGGCTAATCGGATACATAGTCCAGAAAATAATACTAATACATTTTTAAGTGTCATCATCAGATAGAAGACGGTCGCGCTTACTAAACGACATTAATATCGATTATAAATATCAATAATGAGATAATAAGGTACTTACACCTTTCTAGCTGTCTGGACGATGGTCTACTAATACGACTATATACCCAGGTACCGAATATGTTGACCCCGGTATATATACTTAGTTGACTTTGAAACGAAAATATTGGTCAATGTGTGTGATATAAAATTGACATTTAGAGAGAAACCTTTCCTGATAATAGTAACTCTGTGTACCAAAAATGAATTGAATCGGGTAAATACTTCCCTAAGGTCCCATATACCTAATAATAATCGAAAAAGTCTTTTCGTATTTTGTCAATAGATGTCGTTGCATTCGTATATCTCCAGTGCTACTCATCACAGTCTGTTGGAAAGGTTAGAATTTAAGCTTCATTTAACCAAAAGAAAATTAGATTCGAATAAGTTGAAAAAAAGTTACAATTGCTCAAAAATGAGTGAAAATAATGGACACATTCGCTTTATTTTGAAAGTTCCGTATAAAAAAGGGAAGAATGCCACGCAAGCCACCAAAGTAATTTGTGAAGTTTACGAAGACGATGCTGTATCAGTTCGTGTTGCACACCGTTCTTGAAATTTCGATTTGAAAGATGCACCTCTCTCTGGTCGACCTATCGTTGAAAAGGTCGATTGTCCAGGACCGTCACATAAGCAGCCATGACATCGCTAAGGAACTTAACATTCATCATCAAACCGTTTTGAACTAGGCTACAAAAAGATGTTCGATGTTTGGGTACCACATGAATTGTCTGTGAAGAATTTAATGGACCGAACTAACATCTGCGATTCTTTGCTGAAACGAAATGAAATCGAAGTTTTTCTGAAGCGAATGGTAAGAGAAGACGAAAAGTGGATCAAATATGACAATAATGTGCAAAAAAGATCATGGTCCAAGCGTGGTGAAGCTCAACAACGCCAGGATTGACGGCTCGAAAGGTTATGCTGAGTGTTTGGTGGGATTGGAAAGGAATCACCCACTATGAGCTGCTCTAGCCTGGTCGAAGGATTGATTTTACATTTTACTGTCAACAACTGATGAGATTGAAGCAAGCAATCGAAAAAACGGCCAGAACTGATCAACAGAAAGAGCTTCGTCTTCCATTAGGACAACGCTAGATCACACACATCTTTAATGACTCGACATAAACACCTACAAAGCGCCTAGAGCCAAAACAAAACTATATTGAGCCAGTAATTTTTCCTGATTATCAAAATCCCGTCTTATATTTGCTTTCATAATGCACCATTTGATTCACAGTGCACAAGTTTATTGAAGATTGGTGCGGTAGCCGCCATTTTGTATCCAAATGTAAATATAAAAATTATTTAAACTCTCAATTATGTGTTTGATAAACTTCATCATCTTTATCTATAATTTTTTCTTCTTTCTAGGTTCACTGACAGTCATTGTAACATCTCTGCCAAATGTCACATCAAAATAAGCATTGGTGCTTAGTATACGCTTGACTCCCTGAAGTAGATAAAGCACGTTCGGCGATTTTTACGATGAGTGAAATTATTCAACAAAGAAGGTCTATTCAATTTTGTGTGCTGAAGCAAATCGCTTCATTCATTTGATTGGTACAAATTTCTCTAGGAAGGTCGAGAACGCGTTGACGATGAATCACGTCGACGATGTGGCCATCAACATCAACTGACGAACAACACATCAATAAAATAAAGGAATTGTTCTTTGAGGATCGACTTTAAATAGTAAGAGATCTTTTTTAAATCGTTGGAATATCGGAAGGATCAGTGAAAACCATTTTGAAAAATCATTTGGGTCTAAGAAAAGTGAGAGTACGATTGGTTCCAAAATCTCTAAATTTTTTTCTAAACCCAGCGTCGCAAGCAATGCTTTCCGACTACCAGGATGTCATGAAACGCATTACTGGCGATGAGACTTTGATCTATGCTTATGACGCGGACACAAACGATGAGTTGGCCGAATATCGTGGCAAAGGTGAGCCGAAGCCGAAAAAACCACACCAAAGCAGGTCAAAAATCAAGGTTATTTTCACAGTTTTCTTCGATTATCGAGGTGTGGTGCACGCCGAAATCCAAGGAATACTATTTGAGTGTTATGCGTCGTTTTCGCAAAGCTTTTCGTAAAAAGAGGCCGGAATTATGTATATGCACAACTCTTGGTTGTTGCACCACGATAATGCACCGTCGCATACTGTATTGATTCTTCGTGAGTTTTCCGCAAAATTTTTGACCAATCTCTTACCTCAACCCTCGTATTCACCCGATTTAGCTCCTTGTGACTTCTGTCTATTCAGCAAACTCACACGACCGCTCCGGGGAAACCGTTTTGAGTGAACTGAAGATATTCAACGTGAATCGCTACGCGCATTGAAGGCTATTCCGGAAATTGACTTTAACAATTTTATCGAGGTTCGGACAAAACGTTACCACAAGTGTATTGGGTCCAATGAGGATTACTTTGAGGGGAGGACCTATGTAGCTTTCGAAGAATAAATTAAAAATGTCAAACTTATGAACAAAGTCTTACTATTTTTTACCCATAGAGTACATTTAATGCACTTACTAACCAGACAGTTCTCAGTTACATTCAAAAAATTTCACAAAAGAAAACAAGCCAATAAATAAAGAAAACAGTTGTCTTCATTGTATTATCCACAGCGAACGACAAAAAGGATAACAAATGCAGAAGCGTGCACGAAATCAAATCTAGCTGTGTAAGCGCATAATTACGAAATTGTTTATACAGGAAAGTGGTGGGTCACGTGTCGTGCTGGATTCTCAAGGGAAACTCGTCATATTAGATAAACAGCAAGCATATTGAGAAAGTTGCGTAATTATTACATTTGAAATGGAATGATGAATGAAACTGAGAAGCAGCAACCAAATTTCTTTGTTCTCTTATATACATACATAAAAAAACTTTGTAGATACTATTTTATTTATGAATTAGATTAAGGGTTACACATTTTTTAAAATGTAAATAGATTTATTTACGCACAGTAGTTCTATATATTAACAGTGTGAACGCATTTTTTTTTTGTTTTTTACATGCAACTTCTATTGGCATATCGCTGCCTTAAGGCAATTACATGAAATCAATCAATAATCGCGTAAATAAATATTTTCATTGACATTAACAACGAGACGCCATTTAAACAGAAGTCAAACAAAATGCGTAGCGAAATGAAATAAAACAATATTTGTAAGTTTAGATTACAATTTATTGACTTAAAGTGGTGCAATAAAAATTGCATGCAAGTATTTATGTTCATATGCACCTAGGCATATACTGCTGTGTACATACATTACATATGTATGTATGTAGGTATAGAAAATAATATTGTCCACTGTAAATTATTAAATGTGTTTATTGATGCTTATTTGCCATTTGACTGTGTTGTCATAATTATTTTTATTACTTTTAGCGTAATTTTTCCAGTTGCTGGCGCCCTTAGTAACATTGTCAGTTGTTGACGCACAGTATTTCGTGCCTTGTGAAAAATTAAATATGAAATAATTTTCAACTAAATACAATTTTAAAATATTGTTAATATTCTAATACTAGAAGCTTAATACCACAAGAATATTAATACACATTTATTAATTATTAGGGGCTGCTACTTACTTAACCAACAATCGTATTGTTTCGAATTTCTAAAATAAACATCGCGAATATCGCGGGAAGGTAGACAAAATTGCATATGAAACTTGGCTAGGTACTCTCACGAGGCTAATAAGCCATGTGGTATCTAATACTTTCATATTTAGAACATGAGTATGTGCAGGCGTCGGATTATGAGAATAAACAATCAGCAGATTCCCTGCCAAGAGTTGTTAACTTCTCAGCAAGTCGTGACTACAGAAACCCTAATCTATTGAAAAAATTAGCCCTGTTCATAAGAACAAATAAACGATGACAGAGACTTCGGTTAGATTTTTTGATTTAGACTTAAGAGACTTATAAAAATTTTAATAGAAATCTAGAATCTTCAGCTATGAATCCTTTTTTCTTGTGTATAATAAAAATGCTTCACTATCTTGTTTACATTGCTGTGAAATGTACTCGAACCAAAATGCTTCTAAGTAGCCTGTTTTAAAAAAATTGTAAAACATATTAATTAAATCATTCACTTTTGTTCTTCAAGACTGTAAACACCGCATTAGACCTTCTAGTTGGTTATAGAGTTATCAGTTTTGCACTACAGAAGATAATTACAACTAGACGCTCCAAATGCATTAATCTTTGGAACGTGCCATCTAGAGCATCGCAGTCGCTTTAAAGCATATTCCAATAAAACCTAGGGTTCAAGAATTCTAATGTGGTACAGTAAACAATAGTGAACCTATAATGAGCAGTTATACACATCTGCTCCCAGTAGATCTTCTGAATAGTACTTGGATCGAACTTGGGGAAATAAGGTGATATGTATGGTGGTACTGCCATTTAGAGGGTACTATCTGGGAACATATAAAATTAACATTATCTGGTTCCATTCTTTGTGAAATCGTCATTAAAAAGCAGAAATACCGAATTTGCATCGTTGCTCAGTGCTGGGGACAAAAAAAAAGTAGAATTACTTTTACTAACTGAAAATACTTCGGAAAATTGTCACAATTGTCAGATCTTAGCGGTCATTTGACTGGTGGATATCTCGAAGTTATCGAGTAGCCACGCTTAGTACGCAATCTACGTTCTGACGTGAAATATGAGAATAGATCGTCCGCATCGCCTTAATCAAATTCCAAGAAAAAAGTCGGTTATAACGATGATAATGGCATTTCCTGTCTAATTTCGAAAGAAATAGGAGCCAATTGGAGATTTCAAGTGTAACCAGGTTCTTCTCCACCCGGTCTTTACGACGAAATGAAGACCTTCCTCTTTCTCTGCTTCCCGCCGAATACTCGCAGAACTGAAGTGTTTTCGTCCATTCGGCCGACATGACCTAGCCAGCGTAGCCGCTGTCTCTTATTCACTGAATTATTCCAATGTCGTCATATATCTCGTACAGCTCATCGTTACATCGATTGCGGTATTCGTCGACTCATCAGATGTTGTCATTGTCCATGCTTCTCTTTGGTCTTTGTTCTTCAAGAGCGGACTTTACTTCTCAATTGCCTACTCAATCCGAAGTAGCACCTGTTGGCAAGAGATATCCTGCGTTGGATTTCGGTTATGATGTTGTTGTTAGTATTAATGCTGGTTCCAAGATAGACGAAATTGTCTACGATATCGAAGTTATGACTGTTAATAGTGACGTAGAAGCTAAGTCACTAGTACGACGACTATTTGTTTGATGACAGAAGATATTTCGTCTTAGCCTCGTTCACTACCAGACCCATTTGCTTCATTTCCTTATCCAGTCTGAAGAAAACAGAACTAAAAAATGGACGATATAGAAATGTTTAGAAGTTCACGCCAGTGAAGAAAGCTCTCTGAGCGCCATTCATTTTAGAGTGGTCAGAAACGATTATTTTATATATGGCTCAAGCTCAAGCTCACGACTTCCGGTCTTAGACCAAGTATTCTCTGGCTAACCAAAAAACATCCTTTTGAGGGCGAGCTAAAGTGAGAAGGCGAAACATTGTTCCCCAGGGTTAGCGCCTACAGGACAAAAGGAATTCAAAACTTTTTAAAATGAATCATGGCTTATTAAATTCTGTAAATGTACATTTTTTTTATTTATTTATTAAATAAAATTACTCTTCGACAACACTTCACGAAAAACGATTTTTTTCTGAATTCCAAGCGGATAATTAAGCCTTAATTATGGTATACCAGTGTAGTACATTTTGAGCAGATCTAGCAGACATTATGAATGAACAGTAAGAATTTCTAAAGTTAGTTACATCATATAGAGACTACATATATGAGACTAGAGACTTAGGTAAGCATTCGCATTGTATTTGAAGAAAAAAGTTTCGGCGAAATCTTCATCGATGATGATCTTAAATATGAACTTTAAATCTTTGTCGCTCAGATAGAAGAGAAATAATTCAGCTCAATGACATTTGCTAAGGGCAAGTGACAAATTTCATAGAGGTGAGCAGTTTTGTATATTTCTAAGTATAACTGGTGAAAAATTATTATTTTTCCAAGATATAATTGCCTAACTAAACACTGTGATTTCTTCAAATGATGAGACATTTACTGTAAGAACAATACACTCATGCAGCTACACATCACGGCCAATTAATAGCAACAGTTTGTCTACGTGAAGATACCAACTCAAGTTTCTTTCTTATATTCTTACGAATATAAATCTATATACATACATATATACATATGTACAAATATGTATATCGATATTTCAACATAGTTTTCAGAGTTAGAACTGATCGTTGTGATGCTCTCATCACGGTTTTAGGGTTGTGTTTACCACACACTTTTATTGTGGCTTTCAGAACACTCTTGTAGAGCCACATTTCGCTCAAGGCTTAATTGTAAGCCAGTTTGCTTTGGCAGGGATTTCATTGCATTACAAAAACTTATTTTTTCGCCATTTTTGCTCACAGCTAGACCACCATTTTATTTGATTAGATATCGCCGTGATTGTGATTCGTTTTATGGCCGCGTCTATACTAGACATATTTGTTTATTATAAAAAATCGACGGAATTGCAATGCGAATATATAGTTATGTTGGTATATACTGGGAATTTTTAGATAAATTTCTAGTTGCATTTTTGCGTTCTCGCTTGTGATTCGCAAAATATATAGCCTCTAATCGAAGTTATCATGCTGGCGCCATTATTGCTTTGGCGCCACAAAAACCAATCGCTATCACGTTACACATTGTTGTTGTTATTGACAATGTCGAGCCTGAGCACTCATTGCGACAGGCGTAGGCGCCAATCGCTGGCGTTTGCAGGGAATGCACCCTTATGGTGGTTCCATTTTCATATGCCATTTGTGTAAATACTTGCTTACATACACACACACACTCAAAATCAATAGGTGTGTGGTTAAGTGAGTTAAGCTTCATTGAACTGCTTAGTAATAGGTACACATTTATCTGGAATACGAACATATTTGTATCATATATACATCCATTTGCTTATAGTTGTACTCCTGTACTCCTGACCTATTTAAAATTATGTAGTTTCATTGTCTTACTGACCTCAGTTACTAGTCCTCTACTAATCTTACACTAGTACAGATCTTCAAAAAGCATATTTATCCTGTCCGAACAAAATAAGAGCTAGTACATTGTTATGCTCATCTTCTATGAATTTTCTAGAATCAAAAAAACCTTTGCACCAATTTTGTTTTACTGGAAACGAGTAGGAACTCCATTGTTCTCTTCTATTCTGCCTCGGCAAGAGCTTGTTAACAGCCAGTACAGCTGCGAGAACTTTAGACCCAGATCAGAACATAATACTACTATGAGGAAATAATAGTAAGACTTTAAAATTTTTAAATTATGCTTCAAAATTTAAGTCGTCCATCTCAAAGTAATCCCCTTGGCCACAATAAATCTGTGCCAACGTTTTTTACGATCTTCGAAACAGTAGTTAAAGTCAATTTCCTGAATAGCCTTCAATGCGCATAGCGATTCACGTTTAATCTCTTCAATTGACTCAAAACGGTTTCCATAAAACGGTTGTTTGAGTTTTCAGAATAGCCAGATGTTCCTCTGAGCTAAATTAGGTAGATACGGGGGTTGCGGTACGATATTGGTTGAAAATTCGGCGAAAAACTCACGAAGCATTAATGCAGTAAACCAATAATTGTCGGCCCATAATTCTGGCCTCTTTTTACGAATAGCTTCGCGTAAACGACGCACAACACTCAAATAGTATTCCTTGTTGACAGTATGGTTGGTCGGAGAAAATTCGGAGTGCAGCATACCTCGACAATCGAAGAAAACTGTCAACATTACCTTGATTTTTGACCTGCCCTGACGTGGTATTTTCGGCTTCGACTTGCCCTTGCCACTATACTAGTATTCGGCCGATTGATCGTCTGTTTCCGGGTCGTTGGCATAGAACCAAGACTCATCGCCAGTAATAATAGGAAAGCACAGACGTTAACGCGACGCTGTTTTTCGAAAAAAATGAGTGATTTTGAAACCAGTCGTGCTTTCACTTTTCTTAGTGTTGTCTCTGACTTTGAATCGTCGGTTCTCAAGCACCAATTCATTTATTTTATCGACGCGTTGATCATCAGTTGATATTGATGGCCGTCTTGGACGTGGTTCGTTATCAAAGCGTTCTCGACCTTCTTTGAATAATTTGTACCAATCAAAAACATTTCGGCACACATCATGTAATGAAACTTTTCTGTTGAATAATTTTGCTCAACGTAAAAATCGCCGAATACACTTTATGTACTTCAGATAGACAAGTATATACTAAACAGTAATGATTATTTTGATGTAATATTTGACACAAATGTCAGTGACAAACTAGAAAAAAATTTTCGACGATTGGGTTTCCGCGCGAAATTTAAATTGAGTAGTCTTACTATATTTTGCCCACAGTAGTAAGTGCTTTGAATTGATTTCTGTTGTTCTAACTGGATACTGTCCAATCAGCATATGATGAAGCTAAAAAAAAAATTACCAACATTGTGTGTTTTCGCTAAACTGAGAACGAGGTATTACGGAAGACATACGTTTTTGAAATTTCACGAACTACCTGGAATACCACGGAAGACGAGATGACTGAATACTAACATGTGGATCTAGCGCTTCAATGAGCAGGAGTCTGAACTCTTCGTTTCTCGAAGTCGGCGAAGGTCGCATGCCGACGGTTACTAACGGCCCAATAATCTTTAACAGCCTATTTAGCAATGTTGTTAGCTCGGAAGACAGCCTTATTAATAAGGTATTTCCGATATCAAAAGAAACTCTGACTAACGAGAAGTAACTGTGTGAAAGAATTATTATTATTAGACACGGTAACGACAACTGACGACGCAACTACAACATATACCCTGCTTCGACTTGCCTTCCACAAGTTGATACTCAAAGTTGGTGTGCCTGTCATACTGTTGCGAAACCTGGGCGAACCCAGAATGTGCAACGGTACTAGTTTATGTATCGCAAAGATGAGACGACACATCATCTGAGCCACCAGTCTTACTGGAGAGGCCGAAAGACAAAGCAAGAAATATTTTTATTTACGCAGAAAACAATAAATACAATACTGTAAAATGATTTCGAGAAAGAACACTTCACTAAGTAGTTTTTATTAAATTAAAAATTTTGAACTTCATAATCATTATGTGTGTATATTTTAGTAAAGATTGCTGTTTATAATTTAATTTGATGCATCCAACAGCATATTTAGATTGATGCTGAACAAATCTTTGGAGATCACAAGATCCAATCGAAATGTATTGCATACTTTTAGGAGATAATGTCTGCTACACCGATGGCGAAATAATTTAGATCTATTCGGTCAACAATAATGTTTATGGTCAGAAATACACTCCATCTACCTGTTATTCCAAAAGGAACTAGGGCTTAATATAAATAAAAATGTGTTTACAAATTTCTAATAGCAAATTACAGTATTCACACAACAAAACAATGATTGGCATTAGAGTTCTTCATTCTGTATTGATAAAAGCAAGTAAGAGTATTACAGGTTTGGTTACAAAAATTTATAAAAATTGAGTGTGTACATTTATATGTATTTATGTCAGGCAATTTGAACAACTTTTCGTTTTTGTTGTAATAGCAACAGTGATATATGTACATACGTATACATTTGGATAAATAGCACCCGGAAATTGAAATTAAATTGCCCGGGTAAATGATATTTCAAAAAAATTTATTTTGCTAAGTTGGTAGGACTGTCCTTAATTATTATGCCAAATACGATAAAAATATCGTATTAAAAAGTAATTTCTCTCAAATTTTGTATTTCTAACCGCATTTCGTATGCAGAATCGTTGCGAATGCTGAAAAAGGATTACGGTGACTCAGTTTTATCGAAAACGCAAGCCTACTAGTGACACAAATCTTTCGAAGACACTCGAGAGATTTTAAAAATGTGAAGGACTCGGTGTTTGAAAATCGCAAAAGAGCAAGACATCTCCATAATAGCAATTTACCATAACTACCCATGAGATATGCAAACAAGTCAATAAACATCGGAATGTGGGGAAAAAACGAGCCGAAACCAAAGAAACCACGCCAAAACCCGTCAAAAATCAAGGTGAGGCTCATTGTTTTTTCGGTATTCGTGGCTAGTAGAGGGACAGATGGTCAATAAGGAGTTCTATTTGGCCGTATTGAGGCATTTGCGTGAGAACATCCCTCGAAAACGGCCGGAATGTTGGGAGTACAATTTATGGATTTTGCACGATGATAAAGCACAATCGCAACGAGTCAAATTTAAAAATAAAAACGCAATGAATTCCATCGATCAACCACAGTATTTATTTAAAATTTCCGTGTATTTTTTGTCACAATATAGTTGAACTTCAATATTTTTCGCGGAAATAAGACTTTGTAAACAGCTGCTCACGTAGAAGTCGTCGCGCGTATTTATCACTTCAGATGTTATTGTTACATACATACTATTATATTGAGGTTGATAATGAGATTTGCTCAGCCGGATTTAGAACAGATGATATTGTAGAACCAAATATCTTAGGCCCAACGAATAAGGCTTCTAGCGTCAGGGAAAACGATAAGGATTCTGAAGTAGAAATTATTCAATCGCCATCGAAAAATGATAAACTACAAAGCACTAAACAGATTGCAAAAAATATTTGTTGTATAGAGTTATCGTTGGCATATGTATTCTGATACAATATTATTATATTTCACTGCCGTCACTATGATTTTATTAAAAAAATTTTGTTGGTAAAAAAACCTACTCTTCCTTAAAAATCAAAAAAAATGTATGTATGGCTTTTAATTATGTATTAAAATTTCCTGCTTCATACAATTAAGAGGTATTTAAAGAATTATGCAAAATTTCAAGGCATAAAAAATATTTTGAAATATCAAATCTGTTGAAATGAGGACTTTTCAAATTTCTGTACCAAAATACCGTTTTAATTAAGCTTATAAACTTCCTTATGCTGACAAAGTTAGAAATAAATAGAAATAAATTATATGACAAGTTCGCGCTTCTATTCAAAATCACGAATTTTCTTAACCTTTTAGAAAGTAACTTAAATTCGACTCCCAATATTGCCTACCACTCCAGAGATGAGTGAGTTATGGGAGATGTGGGGAAAGACTGATCCAAGCAGGATAATTGAGTGTGCGGTAGGAGTGCCTTTTCAGCAAAATTATAAAAGAGAAATATAGGAGTATTTATAGGCAAGCAACTTTGTAATCTCTCTGTGTTTCATTGAAGATAATAAAGTAATGTATTGATCTATTAGTGGATCTAACATCCGTTTCACTGTAAACCTGCAATGAGTTACAGAATGCAATGATATTCGTATTAACTATAAGTAAATGACCTAGCCAGAAAAAGCGCCACCTTTCAATACGACCACGATGAACAGGAACCATAGGTATATCCCGACATTTAATAGATAAACATGTCATAGACATAGCTGAGTCTTGTCGAAAACAACACCTGACTTGTTCCACCTACCCATATGACAGATGTAACAATTAGTAGTCTTTTATTAAAAGTAGATGTGGAAAATTTCTTTGTTTCCCGAATATGCTTTAAGACAACATCATCTACTGTATATTTCTATATATTTGATATGCTTCGATGAATATGTACATCTGTTCAGTAAAAGTAAAGTACAAGCGACATAAGTATATGATAAGTGAACAGATATCTCAAATCGGATTGGAGTATTCGCAGTGTAATGAATCGGTTGGTTTTTGGTAGAAATAAATCGCAAAATCAAAAATTTTCTTAATTGACGTCCCTTAAATCCAAGCAATTTTTATCTTAGTTTCCGCCTACCCTCAGTATTTTCTTACTGTTTTCGAGTTTTCACACTTTTCTTTTCATTATTCCAATCAGCGTTAATAAAACTGGTTTTACCAAATACATATAAAAAATAATTACTCTATTTCATTGCACTTATATACCACATACATAGGTACATATATAAATACACATAATTCTTTTTAAAGACATATGTATTTTTGAGTTTACAACAAATATTTTCTCACAAATCTTAAAAGAAGTATCAGAATATCACACTTATTACTGTATTGTAGTTTAGATAGAACATCGGCCATAGCTTAGTACTACAACAATAATTGTAAATTTGGCTTGAAAGAGATACAAGCTACAATTGTTATATGTACTTATATATGGTGCTTAAATAAGAAAGAAATTTCGTTAAAAAAGGCTACCAATCAATACTTATGTTGAAGTGAAAGCTATTTGCATTTTGGAGAGTTCTTACAAGTGTAGGTATATACAAAAATTTAAAGTTAATTAATCAACGCTTAAACTAATTACTAAAATTATTTATATGCAAAGCCTAGTTAGCTAAAATTACAACTAGTGGTATGCATACGCTAAGCATACGGCAAGTATAACTATACATTTTTCTCCCACACACTCGCTGCTTAAGCGCGTTTCGTTATTTTCACGCGCAAACCATCCTTCGGCCGCAAAATCAATTCACCCAAAAGTGTGAGATCTTCGCGACGGTCGACGGATTCGATTTTGTATTTGCGCAGCACCGTCGACAGCACCGCCTTCTCCTCGAGTATAGCGAACTTCTGTCCGATACAGTTACGTGGACCGGCGCTGAAGGGTATATAGGCGAAGGGATGACGACCGGTGCAGTTCTCGGGCAAAAAGTTGTCAGGATTGAATTGTTCGGGTTTGGGGAATGACTTCGCATTGCGATGCAGCATGTAGGTGACAATAATGGCTGTGGTGCCAGCGGGTATCAGGTAGTTGCCTGGAAGAAAAAAACGTGTTGGACTAAATATATGCTTTAAAACACTCTAGTTGTCTCGAAACACACCAATTTTCACATCCTCGCCAATGGAGCGCGCCATCATGGGCACACTGGGGAACAAGCGCAACGCGTCCTTGATGCAACACTCCAGATAACGCATATCCATTAGATTCTGCATAGTCGCTGGTGTCTCTTTATCGTCACCGAAGATCGATTGCAACTCCTCAAACACACGTTCTTGGTATTCGGGATGTGAGCCGAGCAGGAAAAGCGTCCACGAAATCGCGGCGGAGGTGGTGTCGTGACCTTCAAACATAAATGTGTCGACTTCTTCGCGTATATCCTCATTGGAGAGCACTGCGCCATCTTTCGATGCGTTGATGAGAAGATCTAAGAAGGCGAGACGTTTCTTTTTGCCCAAATCGTCATAAGCATCGGGTGCGCTGTTTATATTGTTGTTGAGTATATTTTCCGCTAGTTCGGCTTTGCGCTCGCGTATTACACGATTGGAGAAACCGTGCAAAGTATTGATGTAGCTCTGGTGACGTTTGTAATCTTCGGAGAAACGGAAAATCGTGTCGAATTGTAGCCACAATTTTGATTGGCGACTTTGCACAATAGAGCCGATGCTGTAAGAAATGTTGGGAATGAAGAATTTTGAAGTTAATAAAAAAAAGTATAATAAAATTAATTCAAAATTAAATTTGAAATAATGTTCAGTTTCTTATCTTCAACGACATTTTATATTTATTGATTTTTTTTCCCTCAAGCTTTGACATTCAACTACCGTGTACATGTTCTATTGCACCTACAATACTGTGTTGTTGTATGTTCGTATGTTCGCTTGTTGCCGTTATCACGACTAAATGTGGAAAACTTCATTTGTCAGTTGAGTTCGTTTGGTGTTGCCGCCAAACTGACATCTTAATCTCGCATATTTTCCACATGAGCACATACCACCCTATAAAAATTTTATCGAACGCATGTGAGCTTGTTTCACTGTCAAAGTTGACAGCTCTCGATATTAAACTTTTGTGCACTTCAGTGACAACTCATTTGGCTCACATTGCACACATTCACACATACATACGTACAATATATATACCTTTGATTGTATATATGTTGCGCCATTACCACTTTCATTTCGCACACACACTGATTATATCGGAAATGCTTTTATTTGGGGTAAGAGTAAATTGAATTTCGCAGAATTCTGCTTTTTCATATTGGCTAAATTGAATTGTTAGACCTGAACGAGGTGTAGATTTGAGTACAAAGATCATATCTAACTGGGAATGGTTAAACACACAATTATTATTTACTTATCTTTTATATACAGACTTTGAACAAATACACACATACCTATACAGTTTAATAGCAAAACGAGGAGCAAAAGTATTCATATTAACATTGACTTCAAATTATTAAAACATTTTTTTCTTTTCGGTTATCCAAAGCAGAAAAAGTTAAAGCTTTGATAATAAAAAAGTCATTATAATAGGTCATCTAACAATGGAGATCGGTTAATTATAATAAAATTTATCTTCCGATAATTTATAATTTTTGGAAACAACTCTAGAATGAGTGACCTTTAGTAAAGGAAAAATTAGATTCAGGCACTGAAAAAATTTCTTTGCTATTATACTGACTGGTAGCAGTAGATGTACCGCTCCACAGTGCGGCCTCCTTCAGAGAAAAACCATTACCTCAGATAGTAGAGCGGCAGGCAATCAATAGAATCGAGTGTCGTTGTGATAAGACTAATATAGGTGCCAGGCCACAGCGGAGTTGCAGGAAATTGCAAAGCTGATGAGCTAGCAGATAAAGACCCTAGATCATCACTTTTAGAATCTTGGCTTCGCGGAAGCTTGTATCTAAGCCCCCAGTATGGCTAGCGTCCATGCTATGAGGTTGGGAATCTTACCAGACACCATCTTCGGAAGCTGTCTGGAAGATGATGAAGTAGAAATAACTCAACACTTCCTTCTTTGTCTTAACTGTCCTGCTTTTGGGAGGTCTAGATCTAAGTGGAAGAGGACGCTCTCTCTATGTTTCACACTTTAATTTCCTAACTCCGAAAATGAATAGTGATGACTACGGATATAGTCTAACTTGATACTCACATCTGCTCTTAGAATCTTAAAGTTTATCAGCATATTTTGCAAAGTCTTTTCATAATATGTTTTTTTTTTATAAAAATTTCCACTACCAATAAAAAACATGTTCAAGCTTTAATCTCCGGAGCAGTTTCAATCGTGATAAAATCTCTATCTTTCATACATCATGTGATTTGAGGACAAACATAACATATATTCCACCTTTCGACTTTTCCAAACCAACCTTCGGAAATTTATTACAACTGTAATTAAGAAATACCCTTCCTTGCCTGCCGCTTTGTCACACTACAATATCATTCCTAAATTTATAACGTATTAAGTCACTGAGTTCATTTTGAAAAAATAACTTTGACGTAGACGCTTCTCCCTCTGATGGATTTCAATGACTTCTGGGAATTTGGCGGAATTTTCATGGTGATCACGTGATGTTTTTATGCGCGCAAAAAGGGATTGCAGAACCCTGGTGATGACTAGAAAAATAAATTTTGTTACTAAAAAGCCGATATACATATATTCAATAACCAGAAAAATCAAGTCCACATTCACTCTTTGCATGAATAAATTCACTATTTCTACGCTTAAAACCATCAAAATTTGTTAAGATATCCTGAAAGAAAAAATGTATATCTATGAGCTGTGTTATTAATTGTTTCGATGAGCTTTTACTTCAAGTCGTCTAAAATGAAAAAAAAATTGTCTTCTGAAAAATTTAAAAATTTGAATCTAACTGAACAACAGTTACATTTTGCTGAAGAATTATTATAGATTGATTTAAAAATATAGCATTTTCGTATATTCTTATGGATAGCTTAATGATTAAAAAATTAACACCAGCGAAAGAAATCGTTTTGTAGTTCTTCAATCTTCTGAGTCGATTTAGACATATCCGTCATTGCTTTTGTCTGTATATCGCTCTGCAATTTTGCACACATCCTTTTCCCTGCAAGAAACTATTCATTTTTCATTACCGTCGATGTCGGTCCACTAATGCATACAGCTGCCGTACAGATTGAACGATCAAAATCATGTTCTTGTATGAAAAACATTTTTTTTGTGAAGGCTAATATAGCTTTGGTACAACCTAAAGCCTTAAAATGATTTCATTCTTATTATCGAGTTAAAAACCAAAAACAAAACAGAGACTTTTATTGTGTTAATTAAATAATTATAAATCAGTAAATTATAGACTCTAGTGTTTTAATAAACTTTGGATGGACTTATTAATTAATCTGGTTTTAGGTAGGTATTACATTTTTCTCTAAATGCAAATCCACTGAAGCTGCGAAAATTAGCACTTGTGAAAAAGTAGAAATTAAGTGGAATGACAGCCATCGTGATATGTGTGACAAGAGTGAAATTTGCACAAACGCGTGTACCTAAAATACATATGTACATACATATATTTTTAGATATTGGCCATGACTTTGAACTTAAGTGGCAAATTAAGTAAAACTTAGCGTTAATTAGAGAGATATTTGTGTGTCTATACCTTTTCTTATACTGACGCGATTACGTCAACATGTGAAATATTGTGATTTTTTTTCTTTTGCCCCTAAGGAAAGTTCAATATATTAAAATATTAATTAGCATGGCAACACAATCCGCTTTCACAAAGTTTGAAAAAATATTTTATTTGAAAAAATCGGTGTTACTACTTTCTTATATTCGTAACTTTTTTAACTGTTGCTTAATTTAGGGTTCATGCAAATTTCTTGAAAGTTTTAACTTTAATCTTTAATATCTAAAAAACATTCGACTGATTTCAAGCAAATATATGCAATTTTTATGGTAAAAATTATTACATTTAAAAAAATATTATATTCAAGCCACTTTTCTTTCAAACCAAATCAACTGTCTTGTTTTAAAGACACATAATCAAAGCAAGAACTATGAAAGCAGACGTAAAACCCTTGGAAATCATTTCGAATAATGTTCGCATCGGTTCATACATTTCTTTAGCCTTCCCGTTAACTTTATTGTGAGATATATATTTATAAAGAGAGGTTGGCATCCCATATTTAGTATGTTGTAGTATACTTAAAGTACACTATACATACTTGAGAACTTATTTTCACACTCTGGTCGACATATTCGGCATAAAGTCTGCTGAGTAACGGAAATCATTATATGTAACGTTTGTAGCTTTAAACTATAGTATGTCCAGTACTATACATACACTTAATTTTGTTAACAGATCTTACATGTTAACTCACATATACAGCATAAAGCCCACCAGAAGTTTGAAATTCTGATAATGGGTATAGTCTAGGAGACGAATTGGCCCTTTTATTATAGGTTTCTCTCCGAATTTCAGTACTAGATATTCCGAATACACCAAATTTGGTTGAGATAGCTCAAGTAGTGAAAAAAATATAAGATTTACTTAAAGGTGGGCGGGATAACGTCCATTTTTTCAATTTTATCCCCGCTCTTATGAGGTCCTTCTGTATTATATAGCACATAAATGCTTATTTATGGAGTTATCACACTTTTAGTATTTTTCAATATAATCGTTACTTGGAAAGTATTCGGGGTTATCATTTGATTTCACCAATTTTCCCATAATCAGAGAAAGTGCCAAACCATTTATCTTGAGCGATTTATCTCCATTAGATTAAGTGTTGAAAACAACCTTTAGGTGAACTAAATGAACCAGGTGTTGAGGCAGTATTTAATCGTACTTCTCACTTAATAAAATTTTACCTTTATCAAGGCTTAATTGGTAAATACTACAAAATTGGTTTTACGCTTTTATATCAAGATCAAAAGAAAGATTACTAGTTAGAAACTTACCCATAAACAGCCTTCACATATTCCGAATCGCTGTTGTCTTGCGCATGAATACTGCGGCCCATAGCCGTTTCTAAATTATAATTTTATGTTTCGATAAAAAAAAGTTTAAACATTACTAATTTTTTACAGTAGGTAAAAGTCAAATGCCGAGCGGTGACAACGCTTTTGTGCACCAAGTACAGCAATGAAGCAAGCACCTACCACACACAATGTCCAGCGTGCAGAGCGTCACATATGGAAAGATATTGAAGGCCTCGGCGCCCACTTCGCACTCCAGTTTGCGTGCCAAAACTGCGCTCTCCTCATTGAAGACATCGATAAAATCGTCCAAAATTTTGAAATGGAATGCCGGTGTCAAGATCTAATTGCAAAATATGAAAGAAAATGAACCAAATGTAAATAAGTGGTACATTTTATTACAAAAAAATAATAATTTTGTCATTGTGTTGACTTTGAACTTGATGCGTGAAGACAGCAAAGCTGTTTGCGTAATTCGGTGAGCAGTCGAAAACAACAACACTAAAAATTTATTTTTAGCACCTAAACACTCAAGCTCATTTAAATACAAATATACCATACATACGGCTCATTTGTTTATTTTATCGCTTACCTTTCTTCTCGAATGCCATTTCCGGCCAAAGCTGGTCAGCAGTCCGGTGCCTAGCCATGGTCGCAAATAATCGTAATCGTGACTTTTATCTATGAATTTTTGGCTATTCAAGATTGGCTGTAATCAGAAAGTGTAGTGAATTTTTAATTACCGCAACGCCATTAAAAAAACAATAGCAACAAAATACATTAAAAATTGAAAGTGAAGAAGGGTTCCCACGTTATTATGTGCGCTTTGGCTGCAAGGCGGGTAAGTAGGTCGCATATAATTTTATATAAACGCATTTACTTGTATATAGACTATAATAAAAATTTAGCTTAATGATTACAAATTAGTCTTTAACTTTTACGAGCAAACTGAGCCAAACCAAAACAAACCATTAAATCTTGAGTAAACTTTAACCTTGCTGAAGTAATAGCAATAAATTTATTTACTACAAATATTTTAAATTTATATTTCGCAAGCATTACTTTGGGGTGGTTAATAGAGATTCAAGATAGTTAACAATTGTTAGCGTAAACATCCAACATTAGCAGCATAGAACTTAAATTCAGTCCTATCCTTGACACTAATTAATAAATTTGCTCCTTGACTATCAACGGTCTGCAATTTTAGGTTAATTTTAAATTCTTTCATCATGTGAGCACTTGAAATTTTCATTCTTCTTTACTTTCGTTTTCTTACCTCGACTGTTTCTGGGTCGAACAGCATCACATAAGGGGTTGGTCCCTGCCATGCTTTATTTAAACCGATACGGTTGCCCCATAGCTTTATTGTGCCCGTCAAGCGATTGAATAATTCTGAAAATAAATAAATGCAATTATTAAATTTTTTATTTCAAAGATTTCAACAAAAATGGGTCTGTAAATACATATATTTGTTTTTGAAATAAAAATAGATACTTATTTCAATTAATTCTTTAAACCTAAAATAAATAAAGTCAACAATTCACTATAATTAATTAATATTTATTGTTAAATCTGTCGCATTTTGAAAACATATTGCACTCTTCAAAACCTTGAAATTTGTATCCTAAATAAAGTAGTTTTATTACCCTTAACCTTAAAAACTATTATTAGTAGTTTTTTTCAAGTCTTTCCAGAAGCTTTTTGTCTTCTTATTTGCTCATCTTTTGTTTTAGTATTATTATATCTGCAGACAGAAACGTAAAAAGTCGATATATAAAAATCTTAAATATTACAATCGCCAAGTCCACTACATATCTACTAGGCAGTTTAGACCCTTACTTTTAAAACTTTCTAGAACTAGATATGTCATGATTTCAATTCTCATTGCAGCACATTTGATCTAACAGACTCACTCTTTACCATTAAAAAAATTATTTTATCTACTCTTAACAAGTAACATTTAAAAATAATAAACTTTAATCTAATTCTTAATTTTGGCTGTTGAAATTTTTGTTTCTGTAGCTGAGCAGCTTAAGATTGCAACGCTTAAAACTCTCTTGCCTTTTATGACTCGGCTAATTCCGCTCCTTCGCGGATTGCGCCCCTCGCGTCGGTTGGGCGGCAGGAAGGTAATCGTTGGGTACTATTATTATATTGGATAGCATAATCCTACTGAAGAGGTGGTAATAAAGTTTCTTGAGTATTGAATTGTTAATTATATAGCCTGAAATATGTCAATGAAATAAAATCATATAAACATAAAACAATAAATCCTATACTATCAACTCAGCTGAAGTCAACTCAACTCAACTCAACTCTATTCAATTCAATTCAATTTCACTCAACTCAACTCAACTCAACTGCCAAATTATTATCGCATTCATTTGATTCCTAATTGTTCGAAAATAAAGCTGCACAACATTGACAAATGCTAATAAATAAAATCAATTGCAATAATTGCAACGCTAAGGGATTGATTTTAACCATAAGCACAAGTAGTAGCTTTAGGTTCAACTTCTAGTTTTTTTTTGATTATTTTATTTATTTGAATTTCGAGAAATTGTGCAGAAGAATAAAATGAAAAAATTAACTTTTTTGCTATCATAAGACATCTTTCAACCATTCAATTATATGTATCTACTAGAGCAAATATTGATTTTGGTTATAATTCCGCGATGTCAACTAAAACATATGCAATAAGAATTAATTATTAAAGATTTTTTTCAAAGCGATGTCAGAACGCATTATAAACTCCATAAGGCAGAATAAAGTGTTCGACTAACGATTTTTTATCACTTTCGAGCCAGCGATATTTAAGGTGAAGTCTTTTAGGGATCGTACAAATTTTTTTGTAAATTTTTGAGCTATCCTAATGAAATTTATTTCGTAGGTGCATTTTGATATTCTATTGATCATTCAACACAATCAGTCAGATCAGACTTAGACCTACAACCTCTTACTTAAAGATTTATAAAAAAAATATAATGTGCATGTATACTTATATGATGTTATGTTGAAAGAATCAGAACGGCAAAACCAAATTCCCATCGTTGGCATACGATTATAAAAATATTAATAATCTTGCTATTTTAGCATTGTAGGAAGATATTGTCTTAAACTATTATGGAAAAGTGAGAACAGCTGGTAATAATACTACTGTATTCTATTTAACAGTAATGTTTAAAATTTTCCAACAAATAATGCCTAAAAAGTGAACTGAGTTGGGGTGGATGGTTCACGAGGCTTGAATTGAAAACCTACAGTTCTCAATTTGCATTAGAATTCAAGCAGGTTTATGCGATTTAAATTCTAGGTTAAGATATTTACTTTACTTGTGTACGTCCTTCAAAAAATACTGTATCATTTTCTCTCTTTTCAGTCTTCTGGACTCTACCAGACACTTGACAGAATTCTGTTGACTGCTGATTACTCAATATAAACTACTGATTACTTAATAAGCCTATACTTTACACCACACTATCCAAATAAACAAAAGTCTAGTCATAATAATTAGCTACAGCTAAACTGTTTTATACAGCATCTATCAATCTTTTTTATGGCATCAATCGGAATCGTTTTCGCATTAATTTGCATATGTGATCCACAAATATAAATATTTACAGAGCTACTGTAGACCAACAAGTAGGCGGATGTGCTGCCGTTAACACGCGTAGGCTGTGTTGACAATCGCCAAGGGTGTAACTTTGATGCTCACTTGAGTATTTACAATGAATCAGTGACTTATTAACAGCAAATTTAATTAATGTTTATGAAAATACACACCTACATATGTATTTACTACACATGTTTTCACATTGAGTTATATTAAATAACTTGTTGCTCATAATAACGGTTTTTGTGATTTCTATTTGTTTAAGGTGACAAGTTCATTCGGTATGTGTACGTATGTATGTATGAATCTGCGAGCCTCAACAGATTGTTGCGCATGCGCGCACAGCAAATCTATTTATATGCATATGTAAGTTTATATAACTGTATATGTAAGTATAAGTAAGTGCATATATTTACATAAGTATGTATGTATGTGATCATGATTTCCCCAAATCATTTGTATGATTGTGTCAAAGTACATTTGCCGCGTCATGGTTAATAACTCGGTCAGTGGTACCAAATTCGGTTACAACTGTGTTTACATACATATACAAGTGTCATGTGTAATTTGCAGCTTTTCACAACATCTATCTACCAAAAAAAAACATCGCAATTACAGAAAACTCACCTTCACGACATTTACAGTTATTTGGTTGTCACGAAAAACAGCTTCTTGCTGTGCGGTTATTTAAGACACAATATACATACATATTTATAAACATAAATATATGCATGCTATATATCTAAATATGTATGTGTAGGTGAAAAATGTGAAACCGTAAATTGCGCCCACTCTCCACACATACACAAATATAAAGAAAAGGTCGTACGTATATTATTATATTTATTATCAACAATTTTATTGTGCGATCTTCTTGCATCCACACATAACGCATATATGTATATATATATATATGTGTGTATGTGATTTTTATTAACTTTCATTGTCATCAACGCAATCAGTTGTCAGCCAGTGTTGTGAATGGCAACAAAGTGGGCAGTCCATTCGACCAATGTCACCCGGCCGCATTTGCAATTGAATTAGAGGCAAAGTTGTTTGCTTTTAACGCAGGCATTATTGTTGTAATTATTACCGTTACAAAATGTGTGGGGCTCAGTCAGCAATGTACCAATTTTTTTATACCGTGAACAGGGTATAATAAGTTTGCCACGATGTTTTTAACACGCAGTAGTCAACGTAGGCAACGCAAAAATATACATATGTTATATATATATGTAAATGATAACCGTGTCGAGCTGAGTCGTTAGTCCTTCAGGTTTTGAGATATCCATCTGCAATTATATACACGTCTTTTTCTCCTGAAGAAGCTGCATATATGTTGGAATCGTCAATATCGGGAGGTTTGAAAGTGTACGCATTCTTGAACTAAGTCTCTAGCTAAATCATTAGGATAGATGAGTTAATCTTTAAGTAATCACTCAGTCGCAGCCATTCCAATGTCTTCATCGGTAGTTTAATTATATATTGTTTTCTTTTTGGTTGTCAGTTTCCCTTGTATGTGTATATTTCAATGCCTGTTTTTTCGAAATTCTTGAAATTATCTGTTTCTGTTATAAAAAACTCAAGGTATGAATCGTAAAGATCTGTAACGGTTATCAATTCTATATTAGAAGCCTGAATTTGAACATTCATATTGTTTTTTCTTCTTTTTCACTGGCGTAGACACCGCTTACGCAGTTATAGCCGAGTTAACAACAGCGCGCCAGTCGCTTCTTCACCAAGTCCTTCTCCACCTGATCTTTGTTTACTCTCTCTAAAAACATCTCATATAATAACCATTACTGCCATTTCCAGCTTTTGAAAATTCGATAGTACATATTTCTGCCGGTTTTTGTCGCATTACAGGCTTTTCGCAAGCATCATCCTTGATTGATTCTAAAGTTTTGAGAACTTCATGCCAAGATTCGTTCAAACTTTTACATGTCTGATCTCAAGGTCTAGTTCTTTTTTCGATTTCATTCATGTAGACTATTCAGCAAATGTGATTGGTTCTAAATTCAAAGAATTGGGCGGAACGAGGAAAGCGAAAGGTGATTGGTGTTTGGTCGCGAATTTTTGCTTGCAACTCATTGTGCATACCAGACATGTTCGCTGAATTATCATATGACTCTCTGCATCAACCTACAATATTTATCCTCAGTGGTTTTAGTTCTGAAGTAACGGCAGAAAACACTTCTTCAGCTTTGTGTCCCAAACAAAAGGGATCCAAAACAATTTCTTGTTTGGAAAACTTGTTTGTTTGAGAAGATATCTTCACGGTATGAATCCAATTTCCAAGCATCATTTCTTCTTATTTGTGAAGGGTATTATTTCTTATTTAATTTTATCATTATTGTAAATATTATTTATGTAAATGTGCTTTTTGCTTTGTAAACATTTTTAAATATAATGTAGTACACATGTATGTAAATGTATTGAAGTTTACATAAACATACACATACAATTGTGTTTCGTATAAAATTAATGAATAATATTAGAAAAATAATGTTAAGGTTTTTTTCTAAATAATATTAAATTAAATAAAATGTAATTAAGTTTTTTAATAATAATAATAATGAAATTACTAAAACATATAATTATAATTAAAATATTAAAATATTACATTAAAAGAAATATCAAAATATTTATAAAATTTTGTTATATAAAATTTAAAATAATAATCTTTTGAACAACCTTTATTTTTTTCGATATTTGATTGTTATAAATCAGAAATTTCACTTAAGTGGCTCAGCAACCGTAAAAATCTGAAAATTTATACAAAAATATGGCAATATAAAAAAGTGTTGCTATTATCATAAATTTTAAGCTGATTAAGTTATTATCGACATCATTATTTTCGTAATTTCTTCCGCCATTTATTTCGTAAAAAAATGCGTTCGTCAAATTTGCGCTGCTCTTCTATTGAAAATGATAGAAATCTTGTGAATAATTGAAGTCCAGACAGTCAGTACGTAAGAAGAGCAGTATACATATGTATATTCCAAAAAGGTATACATTTATACATATCTACATACAAATTTATTAACTTATATATGTATATAAGCATTTTAGCGTGGGTGCATAGTCGCTTGTCAGTCATTAGATGCGCTAAATTCCCGTCGCTGATTACTTCCACTTGTTTTATAACTCAAACTTAATTGTTTAATATTTTGTTTTCATTATTTTTACTGTATTTCCGCTTACACTACACACCTTAGTTAAGTGCGTACGAATGCAGGCAAAAGCAAAAATCATTCAAACTGCGGGCGTCTTTGCCAAAAATTGTTGGAAAGTGTGATGATGTCTGTAATTTGCATATTTTATACGGGCATGTAAACAAAATCTCTTTATTTATTTACTTGCATAAATGTATGTACATACATTCATATTATTCACATTGTTTGAATGACATTGTTTTGCTTCTATTGTGTGCGGACGTTTGAATTGTATGATGAATATGCATATACTATTAATGTTATTATTATATAATACTGAGTAGAAAAATTCAAAGAAAAATGAAATGAGATAGTGCACAGGCAATCAATCGCTTTTTATAAAATTAAAAAAAAAAAAAATAGAAAAAAATTTTAAAACTTAAATTTAAAAGTAAACACTTACTTTATTCATTATTGTATTTTACACAATAAAATGTTCGCGAGACTCTAGCGATAGGCGTCAATAACCAAAAAAGACCCTTCGGAAGCCCACCTAAAAATCGTTTGTTCAAATACCTGATGTAGTCTATATCGATATATGTAGACCAGTGGCAAGAATTAAATGCTAAAGGGTAAGTATTTTTAAGTAAGTATTTTTACTATTTTTTCCCAGTTACGGACATTTCTAAATTCTCTATTACTTCGACTCCATCTCTGCGAACTTGGATAACTTGGATCTATCAGAGTTCTTTTCTGAGTTATGAATGATTAATTGCTTTGGTGTCATGTTATAATGTATGCAAATTACACACTGTTATCTCTGTTTTGTTGTCATCTTTTATTGTATGGTATATTAAAGAAAATATTGTTTATTGAGAACAAAAGACTTTTGCAACGAACTCATATTTTTCAATAGCAGCAGAGCAAAGTCCCAAAAACAAACAACAAATATTTATCATTTGTTTGCTCATGTGAACATATATTTGTCACAGAGTTTTACAAAATTTTATATCTATTTAATACCACCTTGATTCATTAATAAAAATATGTTTGTACGTTTGTAAGTATAGCATCAGAGCTCGGTATCTAATACTTTCAATTCAGTTGATTTTGCAATACAATACAATAGAAAAGGTGGATACTGGGTTATCCTAGCGAAAAATTTACCTTTATAGTCAAAAAATCTTAGAATTAATTAATGATGCGAGCATTTGCTACGAGGGCTGCTTTATATATTCTGGCCTAGAGCAACACTAAGTGTTGCCAGGTGCAATCTGACATTTCCATTGGAAAGTTTGACATTTTTTAGCATAACATCACTCAGAACGTTTTGTCATTTAATTGTGAATTGTTTTATTTACAGGGAATTAAAAAATTCATCTCGGCCAAAAAATTCGTGCGATCATTTTTCACAACTTTCGACGTGGATTATCACGACAAGAGCGCATCGATGTACTAAAATCTTTGTATGGCTATGAAGCACCATCCTATAGCACTGTGAAAAACTGATACAACGAATTCAATCGTGGCCGACGCTCGCTCAAAGACGAATTCCGTGAAGGTCGTCCAAAAACAGCCGTTGTGCCAGAAAACATCGATGCCGTACGTGAACTGATAACGCAAGACCGTCATGTAACATACCTTCAGATAGAGACATGCCTATGCATTTCTCCCACCAGCATACATTCGATATTGCATGAACACCTGGCCGTAAAAAAGGTTTGTTCTCGTTGGATCCCGCACAATTTGACAATCGCTCAAGAAAAGGCTCGTGTGGATTGGTGTAAAGAAATGCTGAAAAAATACGATCGCGGTGCTTCAAAAGACGTTTATAAGATCGTCACAGGTGACGAATCATGGATCTATGCGTATGAGCCCGAAACAAAACAGCAATCGACAAAAAAAAATTAAAAATAAAAAAAAAACATAAGAAGAAACAGAAACATATATATCAACCGACGTATCAAATAAAATAAGTTGATGAGACTATCGGAGTGTTTGTTTCTTACATCTGATGCTCAATCGTCTATCATACGCCTGTATATAGTAACTAATCGGTGTTTTATGCATTTTTCTATATCTGCAGGAGGAGCCATCAACATTTGTAGAGCTTGCTAGTATCATCTCATCATATTATTTGGTATCTACGCAAAACTCAATGTCGCAGTCAGTGCTGAATTAAAACTACAATACACTTAGATGTAAATGTGTCTATGTATATTTCTGTAATTATTTCGCATTGTTATTAAAGCCGCAGCAACAAAATAAACAATGAAATTGTATTTAATGGAAAAAGAACTGCCGGCAAATGCATAACTGCTGCAGAAACTTCAATTCTAGCAAAGAGACTCAATTGCAAAATAAATTTAATTGTCAAGAAAATTAGAAAAAATAAAAAAACTTGCATAAGCATATAATTAAAAGGTGATAAAATCTTTTGATTGTCGATCCTTGAAAAGTGTGCTTTCAAAGTGATTAGTAGATTCCGTTTGAAAATATATTACATATTCATATATACATATATATATATATGTGTTATTAGGTGTGGACATACTATATGTGTACATATACATATATGCTCATGTTATATATATGCATACATATAAAAAAGGGTGTGTCAAATTGAGGCAACATTTTTTCATCATCTCAAGAACAGGCTCAAAAATTTCGAGAAGTTGAAGAGACACTTCATATTAATATTAATAAATATCTATTTCTAACAAAAAAATTTTCATGCAAATAGGCGGAAAAAATTATTTTTCTCATTTGTGTACCTTGCTCGAGACTTGAAAGGATGAACTGAAAAATTATTCAGGCAGGAAATTGAACGTTCTAAAAAAAAAAATTATAAACATAAAGTCTCCTGAAAGCATGTTTTAAAGTAAAAAATTGCTTAAAAATAACACACCCTAATATATGTATGTGTATTCGTATAGTATATATATATATAGAATATAGTAAAGAACTTTACTTATGAGCTTATGAGCTACAGTAAGTACACTTTGCCACCAGCAATTGAATTTTGCATTATGTGTGCGCCACAAATTCTCGACGACCTTGAAGTCAACAGCAGCAGCCGCACAAAGCTACTCCCGAAAACTTCTTGCCGTGTCATTGCCAACAATCGCGCCAAGATACAGTCGTAAATGTTGACGTTCAAGAGCAGCAAATTTGCAGGTGGAAAATCCGAAAAACGTGGCGAGTTTCGTAAAAGACAAGTTTTGTCGGTGGGTATTAAAAGTTCTTAATACATGGCACAAGTGCGCAAGCGCCAACGCAGAGTAATATTTTATGATTTTTCAATACTCACAGATTTTTGCGCATGCATGTGTTCTGTTTGAATGCCAATGTCTTTAATACAACTAAGTATTTACCACCAAATCGAAAATCTTAATTGCAAAATAGTTTCATATATTCGTATATGCTTGTAATGAAATGTAATGAAGTACTAGTAAGAACTACATGAATCTCATTGTATCAATATAAATATACTTTTATGTTCTTAATAGATACGCCTGTAAATAATTATTGTAATTTCAACCTTGAAATTGATTAGTTTTTATTATCAACGCAGAGCCAAAAGATTTTTTAATGCTGCACGAACAAGTTCTTCGTCTAGTATTCGCAATCGGAGAGCACATTAACCTTGAGTGGTTCCTGCGCTAGCATTTTGATTGATTACCAGTTGCGTCTAAGAAATAAATACTTAAGTGCTGTTTAGAAAAGAATTCAAAATGAAGACATTTGAATAAGAAAAAGTCACGCAAAGTGCCTTAAGACAAAAATAAATAGAAATACAAACTGTGTTTGAGAGATGAGCTTATTAATTATGCTTATTTAAATAAAGTTTCGTTTTGGGATGGTATTTCGCAAAATGCTTGCCACCCTTAAAAAAGAAAAGTGACGCTTCACATTCATATATCTTTAAATGGGTTTTTACATTCTTATTCGGTATTAGCTCCTAAGAAGCAACTTTTTTATTTCTATTACAAAAAAATATTTCTAGTGGGTTATGCCCATCGCCAGAGATACCGTATAAAACGTAGATGCTAATGCTGTTGAGGAGCAGAGAGTCAAAGAAGGACCGAATGAGTTCATCCGCTAATGGAACATTTTGGGAAGATTTTGCGGAAAGATCTTGTTTTGGATGACAAAATTCAACCTGTGTAAGAATTGAAGCCAAATGACCATCTTGAATGCGATCTATATCGATTCTCGAACAACTAAAACACAAATTTTGATCGGTTTGACTAGTCTAGAGCTCAAACTAAGGACTACTTTTGAAATTTTATTTTGAAAGTAAAGAAAAAGGACTTGAATTTCTTTTTTTAAGATTTATTAAACATATATTTGGGTGTATAAAAAGTTAATATGTGGGCATTTGTATAAAATATGGCGCCAAATGTCTCAGTTTTTTCAAGGAAACCTCCAAAGTAATTCATAGCAATGCACCATAGTGGTTCGATCTAGAAAAATTCTTCGAAAACTTCAATATTGCCTTAGACAATAATACATACCAAATTTCTTGAAGATAAGTATCTCGTCAAATGGAAAAGTTTTCCATGCCAGTACTTGATTCCGATCGTTCAGTTTATATGACAGCTATATGCTATACTGATACGATATCAGGGCTTAGCTGAGCAAAGAACGTTTGCATATTTCTGTTTAATATTTCAAAAACTGATATTTTGTTGGATCTTTGACGTTTTTTTGTGGTTGTTGCAAACTTCGTGGCAAATTTAAAATTGGTATACAAATCGTTAATAGTTTACCGGATAATGTGTCTGTGAAGCTACAGTTAAAAGCTCAAGTGGATACGTGCGAAAGTCTTCGAGCACCATTGCCGCTAGAACAAGTTTCGAAAAAATGACCGACCCAAACGGTCCGACAATACAGCCAATTGGACAGGAAATTAAATTTGATAAGGGTTCCAGCTCCATAATATGTAGCTTAAGCCATTTTTCCATTTTTTTTTTGAAAATCTTGCAGAAATATATATTTTATCAATTTGTATGTATTATGTATATTTATTTCGGATATCATATTTCTATAAAACTATTAATTTTAAATAAAATTTCACATCAAAATATTAAAATTTTGCCTTCCAAATGTATTATATATATAATACATACATAATATGATACATACATATATGCAAATATCTTATTCATAAATTATTTATTTGCATAGTTGAATTCTAAGCCATCAACCAAAACCATTCAAATTAGCCATATTTGGCTGACAAAATAGCTCAATTTTACGACACTATAAACCATTCAAAAACTGGCCTAACGTATTCATATTTTTTTACCGTTATGGCTTTGTCAAATTAAAAGTGAAATAAAAACACAATAAATTAAAATAAATTAAGTTCATGTTTCGGCTTCTTCTTTTTGTTTTGATCATTGTTTCGCTCACTTTTGGTGCAAAGTGTGCGCTACACGTCACGTTTTCTGTATAAGCACAAGTTAATGATGTAGTTAAATGCCGCAGATGGTTAAACACAAGCGCCACTTAAACGAGTCGACGGAAACAGATAGACAAATGCACAAATCGGCACACCAAGTGAGGAGCTTACAGAAATTACAAATATATTCAAATATACATATGCATATGCATGTGTGTATGTAGAGAAATTCATTGATGACTAATCGGTAAGCATAGCATTGAGTATATATGTATGTATTTATGTGTAATTCATTTAAGTTAGTTCATTTTTATATATTTATGCTAAAAGCTAGTTAAGAGAAAATAATTGCTGTGAACTTTTACAAACTCGCATACACATTGGGACAAATAAGCAACCGAAAATTGTAATTAAATTCCCGGGATAAATGATAGTCCAAAAAAGAATTATTTTGCTAAATGATGGGACTGTCCTTAATTACTATGCCAAATATGAGCGCGATCTATCAACCAGTATGTTTGCAATAGCTACTTAAGTCAGTGCACCTCAGTAGTGAGTTGCAATTTTTACAATGCATAAAAATATCGGAGAAAGAATTTACCTCAAAATTTTGTATTTCTAATCAAATTTCGGGTGCGGCATCGTTGCGAATGTTGGAAAAGGCTTACGGTGACGCAGTTTTATCAAAAATAGAGGCATACGAGTGGTACAAAGCCTTCAAAGACGGTCGAGAGATCTTTGAGGACATGTCTCGTTCTGGATGACCTTCGACCTCTTTAACTGATGAAAATATTGAAAAAGTGAAGGATATGCTGCTTGAAAATCATCAGGCAAGTGTTAGAGAGATGACAAGAGAGCTTGATATCTCTCGTGAGTTCGTTCGAATAATTTTGATGGATGTTTTGGGTATGAAACGCGTTCCAGCTCGACTCGTCTCGATAGAGCTAAAGTTTTTTTTTCAAAAATAGTACGATTGTGACCGAATTTAAAGCCAAAAACGCAATACGTACCATCGATCAACCACTGTATTCACCAGATTTGGCTGCGTGTAATTTTTTCTTGTTCCCCAAACTGAAATTTCCGCCCCATGGAATCCGTTTTCTATCGTTCAAAGAGATGAAACAAAATTCGGAGGAGCTGACCGCCAGCCTAAAAAATGCTTATGAAAAGTGTTTCGAGAACTGGAAAAATCGTTGGAATAAGTAGGTTACATATATTGGGGATTACTTTGAAGGTGACAAAATAAATATTGATAAATAATTAAATATTTAGCGTTTTATTTACAATTTCCGGGTACTTTTCTCGTCACAATGTACATATACTACATATGCATACACATGCATACATACACTGCAAAATAACTGAAAGGGGCTGAGTTGGTTCAATGTTTGCCTAGGGGGTTTTGTTGTAAAATAAAAAGAAAATTTAATCAATAAAAAAACAAACAATTTTCAGTAAAAGTTTTGAACGGATGTTTTCTTATTTCTGATTTGTCAATAATAACAAAAACAAATACAAATCTATAGTAAATATTACATCTTAAGTATCAAATAAGATAAGATCTTTTCAAACATCAACTCGTATTAGGTAATATTTTCTATATGTAATATTTATCAGTAAGCCTGTGAGTATTATTTGAGAAAAAAAATAATAATTACCGAATGTGTAACCGAATATTTTATACTCTCGCAACTTGGAAAGATCAAAGCAGCGGAAATATTTGTATACCATATTCCGACCAAAAACTTTAAGTGATTAGATTACATTTAATCCCTTTACTAATCTATACCGTCCTCATTGCCGTTGGATTTATAAAACAGCTGCTTTTGATATTACAAAATCCACGTCGTTTACTATTTCTAAAAAGAAAACATTGCAATGTCTTATTTTGTTACAAAAGTCGGCTTGTTTTAAATATGTACTATTTATTGGAAATAATGGACGCTTTTTCTGATTTGGGAAGTTGATTGTCAGTTTAATTGATTTTTTCTTTGTAGTGCCCAAATCAGCTGCGATAATATAATATTTCCTTTACTGACAAATATAGTCCCACAGGGAGATTTCGAGTAGATTAGCTTCACATTTCTTCGGTGACGAGATTAATAAGTGTCATTTATAAGAGTATATAGCGAAATGTTACCAAATTTAGTAGATTAGTGAGAGAATAATCATAATTTTAAAATTCTTAATTTCTTCTTTAATATATATGGATGTTGTCCTCCTCTAAGTAATCCCGTAAGCATAAATCCAAGACTCATCGCCCGAAATAATACGTTTTATGAGAACCTGTTAGCTGGAAAGCATTGTTTCACAGACGTAAGCGCGACGCTGATTTTCGAGAAAATTAGTGATTTTTGAACCAATCATGCTTTCGCTTTTCTTGGCACAGATGTCTCTGACAGTGACACCAACCAAAACAAAAAAATATTTCGACGAATGGGTTTTCGCGTGAAATTTAAATTAATAAGTCTTACTGTCGTTTGCCCACAATATTATACTTTCACTTAACTTTGCTAAATATCTCCGTTATTAACTGTGAATAGCAAAAGATATGGTCCAGGCAGAACCTCAAAAAAAGTTATTCTCTGTACTAGTTTTCATGCCGCAAGAATTATTGGTCCATAATTTTTGAAACCAAAACAAGTTATTGTTTGAGAATAATAGTCTAACTGATAACTTAATTACTGTTAATTTGATACGAAATTTCGAAATATTAAAAAATATTCAGATATACTACTTTCCAGACGGCAGGTAAAATCTGAAAATTGGTTGAAAATTTATTTGCTAAAAATAATTCTATATAGCAACAGTAAGAAGATTTAGTGCTTGGAAAAATCATAACATATCTTAAATACATAACTTGATCATCTTTTCAAAAAATGACGTCAGTTCATTTATAGCGGCAATTAGAAATAAACATGTGACGACTGGACTGGAATTAGTGTTCTAGTTTTTAGATATTTTATAAATTCATCAAAAAATAAACCGGTCTAAAAAAAGAACAGAAAAATTAACTAGACCACCCGGTTAATCGAACACTATAAAAATCTACGGTTATTAAATTGAAACTTATTTAAATATAATATAAAACAGTCATTTCAAATACATATGTAAGCATATCATTAGAAATATTTAAACAGTTATAATTATATTGCGGAAATGATCCTTAAACTGGTTATTTATAATTCCATTTTTTTTACTTTTTATATTCTAAAAAACACCTCATAAGTAACAAAGGTTAGAGAAAAATTTTTTGCAGTCTAATATTCTTATTACCCAACAGATCGACAGCCGGCAGAAAAAAGCGGGTAATACAATGTTCTTATTGAATATATGTATTAAAGAATAAGACAAACGGAATAGCATACAGATTTGGCAATCTATCCGGAATCGTATAACCAGTTTCCAATCATTTAATTTGAAGTTTTCAGCTGGTTTTAAAGCATTACACCATCGTTAACAAAGAGATCCGATTTTTTCAGCTGAAAATGACGCAAAAAGCTTCCGGCTTCATGGCAAGTTCAATTTTTTTCGGCTACTTTACACACTATGTATAATTTGAAATAATTTGATAATCAGTAAATTGCGGAAGAAGTTGGAAGAACTCTTATATTACTGTTAATATACAGACACGCATACGAATAAACAAACATGAATATGTACTTACATATATATATGGTATTAAAATTCTGTAAGTTAGTTCTTAAGTAATATTTAACCACTTGAGTAGGTTCTGAAGTGTTTGTTGTTAAGAAGTTCTTAGAAAGAGCTACATAAAGGCATAAGACACTCAAGCGCAAAGTTGTTTGTGTATATGAATATTTGTATATAAATCAGTATGTAACATGTTATATCAAAATGCATGTATAACTGTATAAATTTAGCTCCGTATACCATTTGAATATTCGCACTTCAATATTATATAAATTTTTTTCTTTCATTTTTCAATATTTGATTAACCCGGAAATTTGATTAATTTATATAAGCGTATAACTTGTATTGTCTTCTCGCCGGCAGCCAGCGTTCTTGGTTAATGGAAAATAAAACTTGTCTTCCTCAATGTGTGACCTTGAATTTGGGTTAATGTGTTCACTTTATGTACACTTTTTTCTCAAAACATTTCCCTTTGATTTTTATTTCTTTGCAAAATTTTATAATCAACAATAAAATAATACAAAATAAATAACTATGTGTGCATAAATTTGTGCTTATTAATATGAAAACAAGAAAAAACGGCAACTTCTGTTGCAGCGAAGCTATAATACCCTTCACAAATAAGAAAATGTTTCAATAGAAGAACTTGATTTAGATAGTTCAGTTTCTAAGGCGGTCCGATAGAAACCATTTCTTCAGAGGTTATACCGTTACCTTAAACAAGAAAACAAGCCAACTTTAACAAATTAAAAAGTTTTCTGTTCAAGAACATGATTTTGATCGGTTAGTTGGTGTGGCAGGCAAATACATACTATATTACTACGATATCGGCGGTTCAGTTCACTGTGCAGCTTATTGTGACTATTTAGGAAAAGAACGTGTTCCGAATTTCTGATCGATATCTCAAAAACTTAAGGGCGAGTTCGCATATATACAAGCAGACAGACGGTCGCGGTTTAAACGACTCACCTCATCACGCTGATCATTTACATATGTATATAGAGGTATATATGTATATTTAAAAGAGCCTCAGACGTTTCTTTATGGGTGTTACACACTTCGAGGCAAACTTAACATACCCTGTTTAGGGTATAAAAATCAAAAATTTCAAACTTTTCCACAAACAATATCTTAAAGATCATCAATAAGCATTTTTATTAGCTTATAACTTATGCAAAGCGCTCGGATACATTCACATACATACGTATATCTATATCTACAAGTTAGCAACACAAGCGTTCAAGCTGTGAAACTGTTGGCTACGCCCCTCGCTCTTACCAACACGCTGATAAGATTTGTTGGCTGTGTTAATCAACGCTCAGCCACTGAAACTTTTGATTTCTTGTATTAATCATCACAGTTTACCTTTTGTTAACTATTTCTAAACTATTTCGCCGTTTGCATCAATTACTTATTTATGATCTCTTACATATTTCGGCTTTACAAATAAACACACCTTATATGCGGCGGAACTGCATTTTTAGGGTCAATGGACAGCGTGCAAGTGATTAAATATTCATGTAAATATATATATATATACATAGATACCAGAAAACACCGTTAAATTCATTGATTAAGAAGAATGCAAATTGTTCGCAGGTGTTAGTTGTGTGTGTGCATTTAACTTGTAGCCTTTGTGGTGCTGTTGCGGAAGACGTATTGCAAAGAGGCGATAAAATACATTTTAAATGTCAAGATTAAGGTTACCAACGCATCTTTTGTGATTTTTGGCGTTATTTCGCTTATTTACAGACAGACTTCTTTAACATTTTTTGCGTTTCATATTCTAACTGACCATGGCATTCATAAAGTAGTTAGCTGATTTGGCTAATAAATTTGAGCTGAGGTATTAGTTGAATGAAAATAATATATTTATCGACTTTTAGAGTATTATCAATGTCAATACTAGGGACGAAAGTCTACAATTTATAGAAATTTTCGACGATTTAGGTTTGACTAATTATACATACAGTTATATGAAGTTATTATACTTTTCATAAACTAATAAAGCTAAAGTAGAACTAATAAAGCCAGAGAAGTAATGGTCATTTCAAGTGAAAAATGAAAAAAGCAATACCCTCGGCTGCACTGAAACTATAATACCCATCACAGTTGCATTTTTTCTTAATTGCATAAAAGGATATAAAAAGATCTTTATCTTTATTTTGATCGAACCGTTTGTATGGCAGTTATGGCAAATAGTGATCAGATAACTTCAGTTCGATATTTGCTAAACTGAGATGCTCGTTCGAGTATATACAGACAGATGGCCGCACAGACAAGCAGGCAGACAGACATAGCTAAAACGCCACAGCTTTTCCTACTGATCACTTACATATGTATATATCTGTGCGAAATGTCACATTAAAATAATAATTTTTTCAGAAGTACATAAATTGCATTCGGCAATAAATGACGATGAATGAAATGATTAAACAAAGAAGTTCCAGTAAATTTTATGTGCGGAATCAAATTTGTGAAGCCGGAACGTTCAGGATGCGTTTGGTGTTAATTGTTTGTCACGAGAAAGTGTTTTTGATTGGTACAAATTGTTCAAAGAAGGCCGAGAACGCATTGACGGCGAATCACCATCCTATCAACATAAACTGATGTTTAACACGTCAATAAAATAAATGTATTTGGTACTTGAGAATCAACGATTAACAGTCAGAGATCTTGCTGGCATCGTTGGAATATCGGAACGATCAGTGAAAACAATTTGAATGATCATTTGGGCATAAGAAAAGTGAAAGCACGATTGGTTCCAAAATCACTAAATTTTTTTGAAAAACTGCACCGCGTTAAGGTCTGTAAAACACTGCTTTCCGACTACCAGAATGTCATGAAACGCATTACCGGCGATGAGTCTTGGATCTTTGATCCCATAAACCGATTATCAATCGGCCGAGCATCGTAGCAAAGCTGAGTCAAATTAGGTCAAAAACAGTTTTTTGACAGTTTTCTTCGACGTGTGCTGCACTCCGAATTCCTTCCGACCGACCAAACTGTCAACAAGGAATACTATTTGAGTGTTATGCGTCGTTTGCGAGAAGCAGAAAGAGACCGGAATTATGGTGCCAACACTTGGTTTTCGATAATGCACCGTCGCTTACTGCATTGGTTTTTCGTGAACCTTTTGCCAAATTTTCAACCAATATCGTACCGCAACCTCCGTATTTGCCTGATTTAACTCCGTATGACTTCTGACAGCAAACTCAAACGACCGCTCCGAGGAAATCGTTTTGAAAACTATTTCGAAAATTGAACTTTTTCGATGATGGGAAAAAACGTTGGCACAAATTGGTGCCAAGGGGGAATACTTTGAGGGGTACGATATAGATTTTGGAGAATAAGTTAAGAATTTTAAAATTATGAACAAAGTCTTACTATTTTTTGCTCATAGTAGTATGTGCGAAGAAAGTAATACATACTGCCAATGAAACAATGAGCATTCGGCAATTCCTCACTTTATAGATATGAATAAACGAATAGAGCTCATCCCTTTCGAATAATTAATATAAGAAAATTTTGTAAAAAATTGTACAACCGTAAGATGCTTATACCAAAATTATTTAAAAAATTAAATAAAAAATAAATTTATTCAAAAAGAATTTTATGTTCAGCCTCACCATTAGTTTAATTCACTTTAATTAAAAAATAATTGACCCAGTTAACTGTGAAACGGGTTTCTAAAATAAATTAAATAAATTTGCTTTTAACAAATTGCATGGATTTTTGCATATTTTCATTTAAACCAGTGCAATATGCGTTCTCAAAAAATATTGTCGATAAAGTCTCGTAAAATCGTTTGCGTTGTTCCCCAAACATTGGTTACACATGCATGCGTACAATAACAATAAACATATATGTGTTTATATAAAAATTTATAGCGACTAATTCACCCACAGCAGCGGTGCATTGACGTCAAACCAAGGGCTCTCAATCAGTTGAACTTTTAATTAGCACCTTTTTGTATAACCGGCCTTTTAAATGAACCGAGCTACATTCCTGATCACAGGTCAAAGTATTTTCCAAACAATTAATAAAGCAATATAAGAAGAGTATAAAGTATACAATTATTTACGATGAGTTTTAAACGAGTATGTTGATATTTTCTTAATATATTGTGTAGTCGAAAAAGTCTTTTCGTTTTACTAATCAAAGTTCAACTTATTTTTTTTATGTTTATACTAATAAACAAATATGTACCACTTTTTGCCATTTTTCCGCATTATTCCGTCAGTGTAAAACTTTCATCAGTGTAAATCGAAATTTCGTAATTGCCAGAACGGAAGCGAGCGAACCAACGAACTGATACAGCATCGTCTCCGTAAACTTCACAAATTTCATTGGTGCCTTGCGTGGCATTACTCCCTTTTTATATAAAATTTTCAAAATATAGCAAATTTCTTCATTATATCCACTCATTTTTGAAGAGCTGTGACTTTTTTTCAACTTACCCGAATTTAATTTGTTTTGATTACATGAAGCTTAAAATCTCACCTTTCCAACACTACATGATGTGACACAGTGTGATTGTTAGCACTGGAGATATACGTATGCAACAACATCTATTGACAATATACGAAAAGACTTTTTTGACTATCAATACATACATATATTTACGCCTGATTCACCCACAGCAACGGTGCATTGACTTAGCGTCAAACACAGGGCTCTTAATCAGTTGAACTTTTAATTAGCACCTTATTTTTTAGCCGGCCTGTTAAGATGAACCGAGCTACATTCCTGATCACAGATCAAAGTATTTTCCAATGAATATGAATAAAGCAATATAAAAAGAGTATACGAAGTTATTTACGATGAGTTGATGTTGTTGATGTTTGCTTAATATATATAGTTAATCAATCGGAAAAAATCATATTGTAGTAAAGAAAAAATCATGGTCATCAATTTGGTGAACGTGTGAGAATATTGATGTGAGAATAAATCGAAAATTTTGATTTTGAAAAGTGAGAAATCGTGCGCTAAAAAGAGTAGGCATAAGTGTACGATGTTGGTTCTGATATAAAAATATACATATATACATACATAAATACTTATATATAAAAACAAATATTTTTTTAATATGTACGCGCTTACTCTACACAAAAAATGTTTGGTGAACTGAAATAATTTTTTACCTAATAAATAACATTAATTCAGGAAATTTAATAATTTTTTAAATTTTTGGAAGGTGTGATCGAAATTTATTTATTTTCTATTTGAAAATAACCAAGAGTAATTGAAATTAAAATTGTTTTGGTTTAAAAAATATTTCTAAAATCGTTAATTCCTTTTAGTGAAATAAATATATAATTATAAACTGGAGAAGGTATATTCAGCTTGTAACACCCAGAAGGAAACGTCGGACACCCCATAAAATACATATAAATAAATTATCACCGTCACAAGAGAAACCGATTTAACTACGTAGGTCTCTCTATCTATCTATCTGTATATACGCGAAGTAGTCCCTCAGTTTTTGAGATATTAACCTGAAGTGTTTCACACACTCGTTTTTTCTTAAAATGCTGCTTATTTGTCGGAATCGCCGATATCGGACCGCTACTACATATTGCTATCATATAAGCTGAACATTTGAAATAAAGTTCTTGCATGGAAGACTTTTGATTTGACAAAATATTTTCACGAAATTTGGCATGAATTGCTTAAGACAACGATGCAATCTCCAAAGAAATTGTTCAGATCGGCTCACTATAGCATATAGCTGCCTTACAAACTGAGCGATCAAAATCAGTGCAACCGAAGTTAACGCTTTTAATTGATTTTTGTTGGAACGTAATTTCCAAAACAAGTTTTATGTATAAGTTTTTTATTCAGATATTCTATCATTCATTGTCATTTAGGCGCGTATATGCTCATATGAACTTAATTTTTATTATTGCAAAAATATTCTGTACGTATGTATTTACTTCAATAAGTTATTAATTTGCATGTCGCTATAATATCTATAAATATATATAGGAACTAGAACCTGAGATTTTCTAAATATATATACATATATATATATGCAATGATCTTCTATTATTTTTATTTTAATTTTATTAAATTTAAATTTTTATTTTATGTTAATTTCTTTTTATTTTTTAAATTAATTTAATTTTATTTCTTTAATTTTTTTATTTTATATTATATTAATTTATTTCATTTCTATTTTGTCTATTTTCATTAAGTTTAGTTTTGCTTAATTTATAATTAATTGTTTAACTTTATTTTTATTTAATTTGAATAAAATTTGGGTTATTTTTATTAAGTTATTTTATTTTTTATATTTTCTTTCAAATAAATTTATATTACATATAGTTTATTACTCAATTTTACTATTTTTTTATTTGAATTAAGTGTTTTCTTTTTCTATTAAATATATATTTTTGTGTACTTTATTATTTATTTTATTTCAATTAAATTCGTTTTATTTTACTTCTTTAAATACATTATTTCATTTTATTTTAAGTTAATTTATTTTATTTAAATTATTTAAATTATTTTAATGTTTTTATTTTAATTATTTTATTTTATTTTTTATTTAATTTTATTATATATTAAATTTATTTATTTATTTTTTTACTTTACTTTAACTAATTTTTGTCTAATATTTTTATTAAATATAATTGTTTCATGACTTTATTATTTATTTTAATTGTTTTTATTATATATTATATAAATTAATTTATTTTTATTGTATTTTCTTTATTTTAATTAAGATCTATTATTTATTTTATTTTTAATTTAATTTTTCATAATTTATTATTTGTTTACTTTATTTAATTTCAATAAAATTTTTTCTTACTTTTCATTAAACTTATTTTTTTTCTTTTGTACTTTATTTTCATTTTATTTCAATTGATTCCGCTTTATTCTATTTTATTTAAGCTAAACTTAATTTGGTTTAATTTATTTTTTATTTTTTTGTTCCATTCCATTTCACTTCATATTATTTTATTGTATTCTATTTAATTAAATTTAATTACATTATTTTGTTTTATTTTATTTCAGTTAATTTCATTAAAATTAATATAATTTCATTTTATTTATTTTATTTATTTTATTTTATTTTATTTTATTTTATTTTAATCCGTTATATTATTTTTCATTTTATATTATTTAATTTTTATCTATTTATCTAAATTTCTATATTTGTTGCCACTAACTAACATTTAAAATATTTATTTATATTTACCATCGTGATCCACATTCATTTCAATCGAGTTCCCGATGAATGGCAATGCGGCTGGACCGGGAATTTTCTCAATCAGTTGCACCATGCGTGCGCGTCTCTTATTATACATCACAAGGAACAATGTGACGGCGCCTACCAAAATTATGGTAATTGGCGAATATTCGCCCACTATTTTTGTAACTTTTGTAAGCAAAACGCTCTCGGCCAGTAGCGCAGCCATTAATTTGTCGGACATTTCGGCAATAAAGAAGAACTAAAACACTTTTGTAAAATAAATTTCACTTATACAATTTTTTAACGTTAACAATCTCTAACGGTTGCTCTTTAATTTTGATATTTTTTCACACAACACCTTCGCCACTAATCAACAGTTCTTTGTTTTTAATAATTAAATCCACGATAATGAAACACTTTCGATTTCAAACTTAACCGCCATAAAGTGATTTCACCTTTTCAACCGCCACCGCGAGACGTTGCTGATTCGCCAGCCGAATGTCAACTAACAAAATCTCAATGAACGCATAAAGATTTTAAAGAAGTAATAGAAATTTCCTTGTACACACTGATTTCGCCGCGACTGTTGCGTACCGTCAAAACAACCAAGTCATCGTCAGTCGAACAGCGAGCAGCGCAGCGTTCAAAACGGTTTAAGCCGGTCTCTGGGCACACAAACAGTGCCGTAATACACGCACATACACACGCAAACACACGCAAACACACACGCACACAACTGCTGAAGCTGCGCGCCCCTAACAATGCTGGGCGCACCATAACATTCACCAGCTGAGACAATTGTCCGCGTTGAGGCGCTGCGGCTGGGCGGCAAGTGGCGGCGATCTCAATTCGTTTGAACCTCGGCCGAATTTTGAAGTTCACACAGCGGCGCTGAAATTGTAAAAGGGTTACTCAAAAGCTTACTGCTGGCTGCTGACTACTGTCCGGTCGAAAATAGTAGCAATTTGCTGTTGTTGTTACTTGCCATTGCATATTGTTGCAATTGTGCGGTGAAACACTACTATGTGTTTATGTATGTGTGTGTGTACGTACTCTCGGGTACATAATGATTTAACTCACGTAGCGCTGCCGGTCCGATTGAGCCACGCTTGGTGATGCTGCGATTTCAACCCAGCTGAAGTACAATTGTACTGAAAAGAAGAAGAAGAAACAAAATAAAAGCGTGTGCTTAGATGATTTTTATTTGTGACGTTTTTAGCGTGTTTTAAATAATACAACTACTATTGAAAATGCGGCATGGTTGCCCTTGACGGTAGTCATGTGAAATTTTCATTTGCCAGTTTTTGTTTTGAGCTTGCGATTTTAACGGCGACATTGAGTGTATGATAAAAACCTATTTTAATTATGACGAAAATAATCTTGAGAGAATTGCATCACAGATGAACAATGTTGTGATTAGCTGCAATACTTAACGCCTCAGCGAATTTGCAGCAATGCATTAATCATACGACCTGTAGGCCCACTCTGTATGAAAGCGAAATTTTCATCTTACCAAAACTGCAAAAAATAAACTAAAAAACAAAAATCTAAAAAAACATTCAAAAAGCCTATTAACCCAAAAGCAAAGTAAAGAATTTAATGATACTTCAAAACAGCGCCTCAATTATTTATTTATAAATTTTAATAAGTAATAAAACTAGAATATCGAAAACTTTACATATCTACAAGCCAACCCCTTCAAATTTGCAGTATTTGAAAGTTTCCGTTATAGCATATTAAACCTGTATTTCAAGCCCTTGTCTCAAGAATGTAAACAAAGCCGGCCGTTTTTATACATAATTTACAATATTAATTAGAGCATGAGCCAACAGAAAAAACCCTTTGGAGTGACTTGGCACTTTTTAGGGTTCAAACAAAGACAAAATTTTTTAAAAGCATACTTGAGCGCACAGATTATTAAAGAATAAGCAATGGCAGTAGAATCGAATAACATGTAACTTTTGAGTGCCGATAATCGCTAACTGATTTGAAAATTTATTGTCTTGCTTAATCGCTTTTGGCTGCGGAAATTGAGCTGTTTATAAATAAGCAAAAGAACAATGAGATAAATATACGGACATAGTTCCGGACTTACATATTTGTTTATGTTTCGCCTGCAAGCCGAAAGCTGTCCAAAAGAAAAACGTTGGTAACTGTTGATTGACTGTTGACTGGTAATTTTTGTTCTCCGAATAATGAAAAAATCGATTATTGTGCTATTAGGTTTTATAAAAGAAATATTTGAGGGTATAAATATAAAATGGCGGCTTTGGTCCGAAAATCTTAATCTAGATAAGACTCTGTAGTAAAGTAGCATCAGTTGTACATACAGTTTTTTCAAACAAAATTATAATTAGATTGTTTATAAAAAACTGAAATAATTACAACGAAATCGAACGTAGTTTACTTGACAATCCTACTGCAGTCAAATTTCAAGGGAATACATGTGGTGGTCTCTGAGTATCTTCGGCGTCGGTTCTATAAAGTTCAGTTCCGAGGATCGAGCTATAGGATGACATTTTTGGTAACGAATAATCGATATTCTCGAGATGTTCTCTAGCTTGTTCTTGTTATCAGCATTCAAGAGAATCACTTTTATATTTAATATATCGTTAGCTTGAACCACATCACCTTATTTGACTTCATTAAAATGACGCAAATATGACACGAGAACAGTTATTCAGAATTAAAAATTTTAAAAATTTTATCAATTTATATCTATATTCCTTCTTTGTCTCATAAACGCAAATGACATTTCATCGCATAAAACCTTATCGCATAAAAGTTGCTTAGAATGTTTGACGCTGCTGACAGGTTTCTTCACTAAAAGTTTGAGAAACGCGGATGAATAAGGTAATATCAAAATCACTTAAGGGGTTATATTCACTAATGAATTTCAAAAATTTATTTTTTTTATATATTCACATGTATATCGCATATGCATACATACATATATTTCAAAATATTCTCCAAAAATTTGAAATTAATCCAAAATACATATAAACGAATTCGAAACGAAATTTTCGTTGAAACAGCTTTCTTTCAGACGACTGAAAATTTTAGATTTTTTTTAATTATTTCGATTTTTAAGTCATGCTGAGAAGTATACTTTTTCATAAAATACTACTTTTTTTGAAAGTCGCCATTTGGACATAAATCAAAATTTTGTTTCTTTCCATTTTTGCTTTTGAGATAATTTTAAGCAGACAATTCCTTCTCAAGGTCACCGAATCGCTGATTATTAAAGCACATTAAATTGTGTCAACGCAAATTTTTTATTTATTTATTATATAAAATGTGTCTTCAATAAAAACCACGACTTGCGAGTGGATACCAGATAACCTTTTTGTTAGAGTACCAAAAAAGAATGAATATCAACGTGGTTTATTCCATAACATTATTATATTTGATTACGTTTTATTTTTAAGCATTCTTTATTCAAAAAATAATTATGCTCATAAAAATTATAAATTCTTGCAATATAAAAATTATCTCCAATGAAACTATATTATTTACCATATGTCTTCACCAGAAAATAATTTCGAAATAATAACTTTTGAGTACATAAGAAACAAGTAAGGAAGAGCTAAGTTCGGGTATAAACGAAATTTTCACACTCTTGCAGCTTGCTAGGATTAAAGTCAGGGAAGTGCCTTCAGGTACATAAGGCTTGTTGGTTATATGGGGCCTAGGCGAGTTTTTACCCGATTTTATTCATTCTAAGCATAAATATACACCATTAAAATACATTCTCCCAATTTAACATAACTCTCATATTAGCCGATCTGTGTGGTATAAAGTCACCCGGAAATTATCTATATTACGTATATGGGGCCTAAGGGAAGTATTGACCCAATTCAACTAATTTGCAGCATACAGACATACTACTATCAGGAAAGGATTCTATCAGTATTTCAATTGTATATCTCAAACATTGACCGATGTTTTTGGTAAAAAGACAACTATAGATACTGGGGTCTTCATATTCAGTACCTAAGAGTTTGAACAGTTTTAGTTCGATTTGGACAATTTTTGGTCATAACACGGCATATTTGAACGGTATTATTCGCGCAAAGTTTTATCCCGTTATATTAATTAATTCTTGATTTCTAGACTAGAGAGAAAACAATCGAATGGCATTTAAAATTAGGCGTGGTTCTAGTCCGATTTCCCCCCTCACACTGTAATATATAAATGTCAGAAGAATGTTACATACCAAATTTGGTTGAAATCGGTCGAGCAGGTCCTAGGATATGTGATTTTACCTAAAAGTGGGCTGTAAAATTTAATGCCTCTGGCGTTCTTAGTTATTGTACATTAAACTTGTTAGAGAGCTAGGCCCCGCCCACTTTTCCAAATTTTTCGACCTCAGGTTCCACTTTCTCCTGCGATCCTCTTTGCCAAATTACAGTTCTACATCCTATTTTAGTGCTTAGATAAGGTACTTTATTTTATACTGTTTTCGGTAAATGGCGTTTTGTGGGCGTGTCAGTAGTCCGATTGTGCCCATCTACTTGTCCTTGAACTCGTCCTTACTTTTTTGCCAAGAAACGCCCATACCAAGTTTCATCAGGAAAGTTAAATTTTTACTCAAGTTTCAGTTTGCACGGACGGACGGACGGACAAAGAGACATTTACCCGGATTTCAACTCGTCTCGTCATCCTGATAATTTGTATCTATCGCGCTAAGTTTTAAGTGATACGTCTAACCGTTAGGTAAACAAAACTATTATACCCTGTAGCAATATGTTGCAAGTGTATAAAAAGTGGTTTATGAAATTTATCTGAACACTCGCCTACATACAAATATACAACTTCCTACCCGTGTGGGTGTGTGTGTGCATTTACTGCAAATCTCTTTGCTTGATGAGCAAGCTATGATTGCAATTTATATATTCTTTACAAGCTTAATGTGAATAGCTTGTAGCTCTACATATAACTACACATATGGTGTATGTAGGTATGTATATATTAAGGTGTGTAGCTCGCAAAGAATAATTTGACAATTAAAATAATTTTTTGTATAGAAATGCGGAAAGCGCAACCAAACTCAATCCGTGGCACAAAAAGAAGACAAACAACCAAAAAGCAAACAACAAAAAATTATTGCTGCCAAAAGTTGCCGGTATTTCTCTTTTGCTTTGCTCCCGGTATAAATTATGGTTATTATTGCTATAATTATAAGTGTGTAGCTTTGTTTAGTTTTATGTTCGTCGCTACTGAAAGTGACAGTTAAGCGTTTCCTCTATGCACACGCCCATTTAATTTAAGTAACATAAAAAAACTATTCTGAAATTCTGACAAAATTATTTATGCTTGTTAAAATGAAGATACGGCGATATGACTCGAACAATTAGTAAGTAATGGCACGTAGTATAAGTGTTACTCGGCGCTTCAGAGCCAAAGAAGGTAGAAAATGTGCTTTACTTCACCAGAATAGATGGGAACTGGTTCAGCATCTTAAATTCTGGTAATTTCATTGTAAAGTTAGCTGTGCTCTAATCTGAACTAATGTGAAGGAATGAAAAATAAGAATCGGCCATATACCGTACTTTGAATATAGAATGCTCCCATAAAGCTAAAGTTGTACAACAGTACCCTAGCCTTTTCTGATTATACTTCGAAAGATTTTAAATATTTGACTATTCATAAGTATTTTGTTTTCTTAAGAGAATGCCGTGGGCTGTGAGATGCTACAACACTTACTCAGCAGATTCAACTTTCATTTACTTGGGAAAAAACAATATGTGGTCATAGTTTCTCCAATTGTTTCATAATAACGTATTGCCAGTCTGCCGATTTAAGGTTCGCAAGATAGGTGAGACAATCTAATATGAAATACTAGGCATGCTTAAGCTATCTACATATATTAAAAGTGCCGAGTTTATTCCATTATGGACCACAATCGTAACTGTGAAACTTCTACAAAGCAGTATTTGAAAAAGATCGAGATTGTTCAAATCTCAGGAGAGGTTTTGGGTCTTGAAACTGGAAAGCTTAAGATGAGCTGCATCTACGAACTTAAGAAGGGCGAAACGATCATTAAGTTCTGCTGTATTGAATTATTGATCGATCGAATTGCAATTAAATGAAAAAAGTCACCATAGCGACGCCCGGCTTCAATGCAGTCACGTTCAGATAGATCGACTGCTTTCTCATAAACCATAATAACCATATTTGGATCCATGCAAATACTTTTTGTATCCAAATTTGAAAAATCCATTCACGTGACAGAAATCTGAGACGACCAGGAGGTTATTCTTGTATTTCGAATTAGTTTTATGTTCAAAGAGAATTTCAGACCGCTTTAAAAAATATTTTTCAGACGGGTTACAGAAGTTTGGACAGGACTGCCTCAAGCATATCGATCTAAAAGAAGACTATGTTGATCTTAAATCGCAAAAACTTTCGATTTAAGTAAGCTAAGTACTTATATGCCCACATTGTATAAAAACATGGCCTATTACGAGCATTATTGTATTATCTGAAGCAGATTCGAATTCAATAAAGTTGTTATATTATATATAATATGTAGTTCTATGATATACAAAAACCTGTTAAACTAACTTAAGAAAAAATACTTGAACGAATATCAGGGTGAATGTCTCAGATTTTTAAAAATTTAGCATTGGCTTGCAAAAATATCTTCTACTAATTGGTATGCGAAAGTCCTTAGCACACTTTCGGATCTAATGAATGCATAAATTTTGCTAAAATAAATGTTCAAGTCTACTTCTAGTCAAAGCCGAACGTTGTGGCTTGCTCACGTCCTCAGTTCACTCTCTTCCGCGTCACATTCATCTCCGAGCAACATTAACAAGCGATATACATCCATTAGTAAGACACAATCACTTTAACGTTATTCTCCAAGAATCTCAAAATACCAGCTTGCTAAATGCACACACACGCACATACAAGCGCACAAATGCGCATACTCAACTGTATTGGTACAACCGCTCAATACGGAAATAAACTTGACCTTTGTGGAATAACAGCAAAAGTCTGCAAAACAAACCCCGAAAAGCAACAGTGATAATAGTTATCGAAACGAACGGACGAAATATAAGCAGCAACATACATACATACCTACATACACACTACATATGAAAATACATAAATATGCGTTATGTGAAATAAGGCAGCAACAAAAAAAAACGACTAGTCGAGGAAGCGAGACTAATAACAAAACCTGCATTTAAGCGTGGTCCAATCGACAACAGCAACAACAACCAGCTACAAGATGAAATAAAATCTAAATAAATATAATATATAAAATATTGATCGCGTCAAAAAACGAAACAAAAGCGATTGGTGTTCAAAAACGCATACCATTGCGAGAAGAGTTTTAATCTTAAACATGTGCACACTCGACAAAAGGGGATTTTTCTAATACTTAAAACAAAAACTCTGCAGACTCCACTGAAAGAATTGAATGATATGTTGTGTATGTTCTAAAACGAAGAATTTCTTAATTTTTTTGGATACCGTTATTCTCGTTTATCTCACTTAATGAACTGCTTTATTTGAAAGTGTGTAGCTTCTCGATACTTCATACTTGATATAGTTCGACTGTAAGAAATAAACAATATATGATTAATTATAAATTTGGGCTATATAAACATCGGATCAAATTTGACTCGGATTCCATTTAAACTGCGTGCGCTAACCAAACCAATATATACTTTTTTCCTAGATTGATACAACTTCCTTTTAGTTCGTGTGGTGATTGATCTCCATATTTATCATAGAAAACAACTGAACAACGAGTTGACCCGAAGTCTTGTGTTACCAATGGATCACAGCTACGATAATCGTTGTGAATGCCGATAAAGTGTCTTGGGGAGTTTCCGTTATCACGAACACAAGTATTTGAGTATCACAAAGCATTTAGTGAAAGACGTGCAGTCATGGAAAATTTTCTCATGCGAGTTGCCCATCCATTCTGGGCATGAAGCGTGCAGAGCACGCTACATTTGTTAAATACTCGTAAATTATTACTAAGGACGATACGTAGGTTTTCAATACATGGAACATTGAAGCTGTCCAAAAACCTAGCGAATAGGGCACCAAAAAGGAGCAGAAATTGAGAAAAAACTGTTAGACAAGCGTTCTCTTCAATAATAGTTTGCCTCACGATATAGCTTTCAAAAATCTGAATTCAAAATATTTCAATATTTCATATTTTTAGAAGAAAAAATTTATTCTAATCGGATATTTGAGGGGTTATTATTAATAAAAGATAAATTTCTCTGAAATAAAGACGAAATCATAAATTATGAAAACTATCATTGCTATACATATGTATATGTATATAATGGATAACGAACATATGTCATAGCATTATTCAACTTAATAACATTTTATATATTATTGCCTTAAAAATATTTAAATTTATGATAATTAATTGCAGTTTTGTCTGGCCAATATTATGCTAACTTAACCAAAATCAAAACAAGATATCTTAGAGGTCTTCTTACTGGCTTCTTCTTGCAAAGCCGTCTGTTTGATCGCATTCACTTTAAAACCACATTTTGCTGAGTCACTTGGTGACATAAGAATGATAATGATTTCGCTTGTATATGATTTTCGATGTAGCACTTCGCCTTTGTTACCATAGAAACAATTATTGGAATAAATAAGCAACGAAGAATATCAGTTAACAAACTTAAGTTTTGAAAGAATAATTCAAAAACAAAAAAAAAAACGTTAACTTCGGTTGCACCGAAGCTAAATACCCTTCACAGGTGCATTTCTGTTAGTAACTATGTGTTCAGTTTGTATGGAAGCTATATGCTATAGTTAACGGATCTGATCAATTTCTTCGGAGATTACATTGTTGCTTTAGAAAATAACATATACCAAATTTCGTTAATATATCTTGTCAAATGTGAAAGTTTTCCATACAAGCATTTGATTCCGATCGTTCAGTTTGTATGGCAGCTATATGTTATAGTGGTCCGATATCGGCCGTTCCGACAAATGAGCAGCTTCTTGAAGAGAAAATGCCGTTTGCAAAATTTCAAAACGATATCTTAAAAACTGAGGGACTAGTTCGCATATATACAGACAAACAGACGGACAGACGGACATGGCTAAATCGACTCAGCTCGACATACTGAACATTTATATATATATACTTTATAGGGTCTCCGACGATTCCTTCTGGGTGTTACAAACTTCGTGACAAACTTAATATACCCTGTTCAGGGTATAATTATAAAAGTGTTATATGCTCCTTAATAACAAGAGTGTATAATATAATTCTATAATCTAATTTAGTTTAGCAAAAATATTCTAAGAAGTTCTTATAGCTTATTTCTTTCAAAAATTATATCAAAAATTTTAAGTTCTCTGCGGTTGAACTGTATTATTTTATGGTATGTTGCTTAGTTAGATCATAAACCAGTTATTTTGAGAATTTACCCCCTAATATTATTATAACTCAAGCCATCTTATGATAGACAATTGACATGTCTGACATAGCACTTGGAATAAAAAGCTTAAAATAAAATGAAATATAAGTATGTCTATAAAAGATTTCCAAAAAAAGTTCTATTGAAGGAATAAAAATGTATAGCATAGTAGCTGACTTAAGTTACTTTAACATACTTTAGTTATAGATACATTTACATACTTACATATAAATATGTAAAATATTATTGGAATAACTTGGAATTGTTCAGATTTTAAATCACTTCATAATAAGAGGTCAACGTTTTTCGACACGTTGAGAGGCGGTTGATATTTTGGAGATACCTCAATCAGAGTGATAAAAGTACTTTGATAACTGGTTCAAATGAGGCAAAAAAGTACATTCGGTTACCAACTGGTCAGTAGTAGCTTGGTTATCAAGAAAAGAACGAAAAACTCAAAAGTCATGCCTTAGCAAGCTGTCAAATTTATAATGTATAATATTTAGCCTTACTCGTCTCTTTTTGCTAATTATATAAACTTCAATATGACTCGATGAATACAGGAAAAAAAGAAAAATATATATGTACTACATACTACATATGTATATAAAGTGTTATGTTTCAACGCTCCGAAACAATAGGAAATCAATTTAGTTGAGTAAACATTTTTTAACAGGATTTTCTAATTGCTTTTTTTGTACAATTTTTATTAAAGCAATACAATAAAAAATTAAAGAATGCATAATAGCAAAATATTTAATGAACCAACCTGTCTGTTATGCAATAATATCTGCATAACACATTTCTAGATATAACATATATTATATATTTATGTATATGTGTCATAGAAACTAGTGTCTTTCATTGAAATGAATTCCGGTAAATTGTCAAAAAAAAGTACAAGCACATCACTCGCTGTGGTTTTTGTTACCATTTTTTTATTTTTATTATTTGTCATAGTTAGAACAAACGAAACGAGCTAGAACGAGTACATGTTATGCAATTAACGCGCAGCAATTTTTAATTTTCTAGCAAAATGTGTGAATCGACGCTAATCTCTATACCTGTTCCATAATATATCACCGGACTGTAGCTGCTACGCGTCTTTAAGAAACTTCAGCCGCTTTACCATTCACTCGTGATTTAACACTAAAGACAATGGCGAAGCTATCCGAAGGGAAGAATTGAGGTATAACACACTATTAAAATTACATGACTGATTACAGTTTAATCGAGTGTGGCCAAAATATGTAGTTAAGAGTCTGTAAATTTGAGTTTGTGAAAAAGGTGTTAATCAAATTATAAACAAAGAAAGAGAAGTGTGGTAAATCAGAGAAGATTTTCAAAGCGAAATGGCTCAACTTGATTATTTGTTTTCAGTGGTAAGTTAACACCTGTGAGAGTGAACTATTTTGGTTTCCTAAATTCAAAACTACGAGTCTATTTCTATATATTTACACTTCGCATCAAAGTTATGAGAAGACGCCATGAAGTTTGCAATAGCCAGCAGAAAGTTTTCCGAACAAAGTATCCGATGTTTTCTTCATTTTTATGTTTTTCTTAAGAGGGTGACAACTTTGTCTAAAATATTTTCGTTCATAAAAACGTTATTGCGGTAGCTCTGATTTCGTCTTAACTTATTTTAACATTTTGAGTAAATTTTATTTACTTAAAGTACTATACAATTTATGTGAAATAGGCACCATTTGAAGGTAATTTCTTTATGCCATTCTCATAGAAACCCTCATTCTTATTGTCAAAATAAACCTGGACAGTCACAGTCACAAGTTCCTCTTGAGGCGAATTTTTCACCAGCAAAATTTTCGTTATAGACAAAAAAAGGTAGAAGCAGTATGGTTGGTGCCTAAGAGCCTCCAAACCAAGCTTCACGACATTTGACGAGCCTCCTGCTGGAACACTATTCCTTTCCTATTAGCTAAAGCTGGTCTCTTAAGGGCGATTGCTTACCTCAGACCATTCAACTGCTGACAGTATAGGTTCTAATTAAACGTTTGGCCAGAAAGGAGTAGCTCATAGTAGATGATGCCTTGCCAATTCCATCAAATACATAGCAAACCGTTCCTGATCGTCAATCCTGGTTGGTCCATGTTTTTGTCGCCTAAAAGCAGTTCGACCAAAACTGTCGTAAGGGATCCACTTTTCATCAACCGATGGATGCCGGATTGCTGCTTCATGATTGGTTATATGTTATTGTGATTCACCAACAATTCGCTGATGGAAATTCAGTCCATGAAATCAACTCGTGTGGCACCTACACATCGTTATTTAAATGGGACCAAGTGTTTCTTTGCGACATATTTAACTTGTGGACAGTGTTTACATGATGATCAGACATACATATATCGATATACTCAACAGTTGGCCTTCCAGATTGTAGTGCATCTCTGATATCAAAATTACCGAAACGGAATCAACGATACCAAAAGCTCGCACAATTGACTACTAAGTACATATTAGGACCATAAACGCTATTCACATTTTCAGCCAGGCTTGCGTTTGATTTTTTTATTGAAGAAAATCTGTAATAAGCCTTGTTAATTTTCTCTTTATACAAGGCGAGGCACTAAAAACCATCTATTGGAAAAATAATAGAGTTATTTTTACTAGACCTAATGTAATCTCTGAATCGTACCACTATTTTCGCCAAGAAGTTTAAGTATTAGTTTTCAACCAAAATTTTGTTTTACAAAACATGGAATATAAAAGATAGACAAATCAGAAGTATCCCATTCATGTAAGATACTCTAATTAAGGAACAAAGTCTATAAATATTATGATAGGAACTTATAGAAACCCATCACAACATTAAAGTGTTTAATGAACAGAAAGATTGGCTTTCTTACATATATGTACATATGTATGTATAGTATATTTTCTCCAACCGCTTTTGATTAATTTACAATTTGCAATCGCCCAGTAATACATTCATAGCCAAGTAAACGCAGCGCTTGAACATAATGTGGCGAATAAGCGGGTCTTAAGTGGGCCTTATGCAAATTTAAATATATACTCATATGTACATATGTATATTAATATGTGCTAATGTATGTTCATGCCTTTGAAATTACCACATAATTTAGTATGGATAAATGTTGGTTGGCTGGTGGTCAGTAATGAACATTTAAATAGGCCTTTTGTTTTATACAGGCATACATGCGTACATACCAAATGTAAGTATAAATAAAAAATGTTGCGCGTATGTACGTAATGTTAACATGTTCATAAATGCCCGTACAGTAGTGTTGAAGTACATGAGTAATGAAGGTAATTAAAACCTTGCAACGGAAGTGGCGGCCTTTCTGAGATATTGGTTAATGAAAAGCTGCACTTTGCGCACCGAAGCTAATTTTTTTTAGGCAAAAATAAGAAACATTTTCAAAAAATAAATGTAAGTTTAATGCAATTGTATTTACAGTTCGATCTTAGGCCTATTTGAAGTGGGTAAAGATAAAGTATTAAATATAATATAAAATTTTAATTTTCTTAAAGTCAGTTGCTTAAAATTGTGTAAATTAATCCAAAAAAAGCGGAGCCATCAATACGCCCTCTAATAGCATTAATGTATAAGTCTCCTAAACTACTTATTAACGGATTTTCAACAAGAGCGCTATAGAAGTTTTTTTTTTTTGATACAACAAAAACGGTTCGGAATATCAATGAAATTCTTTATTGCTCTGAAAATACATTCTTTCCCATTATGTATGGAATTCAATTTCTTTTGAATGGCTAACACAGGTACGATTTCAGAAATCCAGACGCTGAACACATTTTTCGACAGTTTTGAAGCATAAATCGGTCGATACTGCTGTAATTTCACATTCGATATTCATACGAAGTTCATCAATAGTCGCTGGCTTGTTGGCATAGACCATAGACTTGACGTAGCCCGAACGAGGCGATCCATTGACTGGGCCATTTCGTCAGATAACACGTTGGTTTTCAATAAATCGATTGTGACATTCGCTGTGATTCTTGTGGCGCCATCTTGTTGGAACCACATATTGTTCGAGACCATATTATCCAATTCGTGCCACGTATATTCGGTTATCATTGAGCGGTAGTGATTCCTATTCACAGTAACATGCCAGTCTTGATCATTACGGAAGAAGTACGGCCCAATAACGTCGCAGCCATAAATCGCACCAAACCGTAATTTTTTCGGAATGCAAGGCTGAGTACGTGTGAATTGCTGTCTGACTAATAACGCATATTTTTCTTATTGACGAAAATCCAGATAATTTTCAAGTTGTTGCTCAGCCCAATTCACAAACATATGACAATTGTGGTCAAATTGCAGCAATTTGATATGGTAAGGATGTAGGCCCAGAACTTTTACGCAAAATTCTCTACAACGACGTCACACAGATGCCCAACAACGACGTGTAATAGACTGATTTGGGTCTTCTTCAATAGATGAGCAATATTCTCGACACTGTAGGGACTTCTTTGTCTCAGTGACACGGGAACATTTTGTACTGTGTCTATTGTTGATCTGGCAGGACGATTATGATGACCATAAATTGGACGTAGCGTTATTCAGAATATATAATTATACCACATTTATGGCCCCAAGGATATTCTTGTACCTTTTACAGTCCCTTACCTATTTGATTAAAATCAAAATCATTTAAATCTAATTCGCATCCTAATTTTGATTGTAATATAGTAGTTTTACAAACCGATAAACGACGTCCATTTTCAATGCGAAATCTTCATTCACTAAATGCGCAGAAAGAGAATTTTACTTTGGCATAGTGTATAGGGTTTCACGCTTCCTCACTCTAAACAATAAGCGCAAGCGTGAAAAGAACGTCATAGAGGTGTTTGATAGTATTTAAACGTAATTCAAAAGAGTTTCTACAATGACACTGATACCGAAGAGATAGAAGACTGGCTTACTGACTGGAAAGATTTTCTGTGATTCACAAGGTGTTATCCATTAAGATGTGATCCACATGTGAACTTACTAATAAGCCTACAAAATATTAAAATTCAAAAAAAAAATCAAAAAAAAAAATACCATCACAATGTTATGAGTACTCAATTAAATAATAAATCTTCCATTTTGTGCGGCCTTAAAAGAGCTCCCCACGATTTTGACACCGTTCAATTAACACCTGCAATGACCAAACGCTGCATTTTGCCGTTAAATCCGCCAATAAAATGCAATTGTAATGGACCGACTTCTACTTCGGCCACGGCCGCAGACGAAAATTCTCAAAATACAAATTTTTGACTGCGAAACTCGCACCAAACTTGGCGCGTTAGACATTTAATAAATTTTACAAATATATACGTGCATTTGTGTAGTTGCATAATTGTACAATCACCTTTTGTGGCTAAATGCTGCAAGTTCTTAACTATTCATATGCACACATACAAGCATACAAGCATAATTGTTGCCTATTTCGTTAGCGCGTCAAGTTGAAGAACACTGCAATTTGCCACAAGCTGGTGGCATTGATGGAGTGACTGCTGGTTACTATTTACGTATTTGCGGTGGCGATTGTGGTGGCGCTCTTACAGACACATACATACACACTCTGTTAGATACCCGTGTATGAATGTACAGAATTTTTGATTAGACCTTGAAGTCAAGTTTCCTTTCCAGCTGCAAATTTAAGTCTACTACTACACGCTACTTACTTGCTATTACTAACTACAGTAAATACTTTTTGCTCTCTTTTGGACCGACCGAAAATTCTTTAATTATTGAAAAATTATTTGTTTTACTTTTTGAGATTTTTCGTTTTCTAAGACTTTTTTTATGAAGACCATTTTTTTGATTTTGATTGGTCGATTTTAATGGCAACTACAGGCATTATTGATCTGATCTGAACACTTAGTTCGGAGATTGGGTCTTAGGTAATAATCAGTGCCAAATTTCGTGGAGATATTCCGTCAAAAAACAAGTTTTGATTGATCAGTTTGTACGACATATACATACTTCATATTATAGTCAGATATCGGCGATTCCGACAAATGAGTAGCTAAACAAAAAAGGCGTGAGCAAAATCTCAGATCCATATCTCAAACACTGAGTGACTGAGTTCGCATATATGTATATAGAGGGACAGACAGACCGATAAACATATACACGAACAGGATTAAATCGACGCAGCTGGGTACGCTGATCATTATACATTTTATAGGGTCTCCGACGTTCCTTTTATGGGTGAAAACTTCGTCATAAACTTATATGTATGGCCTGTTCGGGACTTAAAGATCCCAAGACTATGACTGAGAATATGCTCTTAAATTCGGTCAGCAATGATTATAATATAAAATGATGATACGAAATGTCATATAACACGAAGACGCATACCAAAAACAAGCAGATTAACTATGGAAGGGCCATTATTGAGCATAGGCGAACGTCAACCCGTGAATATACTCCTTGTGAATTCGTTTTAAAGAAAATTGTGAATCAATTGTTCTGTTAAGGGGGTAACCTAACGGGTTTTTCAATGAGAGCGCTACAAAAGTTTGGGATAGCAATGAAATTCTTTATTCCTGTGAAAGTATATTCGATGCCATTATTTCGATTTCTTTTGCATGAGTACGCACGCTTGCGATGTCCACACGCTGAATCCAACCCACGTGCGTTATTTGTACGAAGAAATAGTCTAACGGCGTCAAACCGAACGACCGAGGCGGCCAATTGACTGGGCCATTTCGTGAGAAAACACGTTCACCAAACTTGTTTTTCAATAAATCGATTGTGACATTCGCCATCTGGCTTGTGGCGCCGTCCTGTTGGAACCACATATTGTTCAAGTCCATATCATCCGATTCGGGCCAAAAATATTCGGTTATAGCGATATAGCGGTTCCCATTCATAGTAACGTGCCGGTCTCGATCATTACAGAAGATGTACGGCCCAATGACGCCGTCGCCCCATAAACCTACCAATCCGTAATTTTTTCGGGATGCAATGGTGACTTATGGATGGCTGCCTGACCAATAACGCATATTTTGGTTATCTTTCAATATTTTTTCGCAAAATACACCACAACGACTTCACAGAGATGCAGAAATGTTGTTGATACTACAGGCACTTCTTTGTCTCACTGTGGATTCAAATTTTTCCACTAAACACTCAGTTGTTGATCTGACAGATCGATTGGAAGTGGCGCTCTTAAAGTTGAGGCCACTGACTCCGAATTTAGTTAGGAAATTTGAATAATTTCGACTCGTTGTTGGTTGATCATATATCTTTCCACGATGAAATGGCAAAACTTACTGAAGAGAAGTGTTAAAAGAGCGGGGAAAAATATGACATCGTCTACTGTCCCTACTACGGTCTACTTTTGTAGCGTTCCTATTGAAAACCTCGTTATTATCGTTATTATCGAAAATAAAAAGTCGAAGTTTCAGTGTCGTGGCAACCCAATTTCAAATCAATCGGTTTACTGGGTTGAAATTTGCTATGAACTTGCTTTTCTCAATACTTCCTTTTATAATGAAAAGCGACAAGGCAAGCAAAATATGTTGGTATTTACGTTGGTCTATTTTTGAAAGCTCCGGAAAAGTTATATAATTATTGAAAAAACGATATTTTTTAAGTAGTCGATATTTTTTTACAATATCAATAAATTATTGCTATTGTTATTACGACATCAAAATATGCCCGAAATTTAGGCGTCTAGTCAAGAATACCACTTAAGGCAATTTTGTGGACGTGACAGTGATCCAATTTTGCTCAGCTTCATTACAAAAGTAATTGGAGTAAATGTACCAAATTTTGTGAAGATATCCCAATTTTTACTCAGTTTAACACTTACGCCGACCGAAGGACCGATAGACTTCGGGGCATCAATTTGTCTCGTCATATACGTAAGCCTACTAGTATACATATATCTATCTAGATTAGTTTTAGGTGTTATAAACAACCGTTGGTCAATCAACTATTATGTTCTATGTAATATGTTCCGATAGTATAAAAATGAGGCCTATATCCCTTCACTATGTATGTAGCCGAAAATTTTTGTAAATCCCGATTTCGATAGAAACAAATTGTTAGTTCCATTTTTGCTAAATTTACTGTATTTCATGTCGTCGCTATTGCATTTCGATGTAAATATTTTGGTACTCAGTTCGGCATCTATCTACTGCTGTGAGAATACGCGGCGCGCCTCAAATAATTTGCTGCACGACGACCGATGGCATGTTTGTATATATTCGCTAAGATGGCGCTGGTTCGGTTGATTTGTGGTTTATTTGTTCTTTTTTATTGCGTGGTATTGGTTTTTGATTACACGTGACCTCGAATTTTTAGCAGTCAATGTTCTTTGACTAAGCGCTATGTCTAAAGAGTTGTTTCTTCACAAAAATTATACAGGGTTCACGAAAATTTCTAGTGAATAAATGAGTTTCTTTGCCTTCGCGTTGTTTAAGCTTGCAGAGAAACCGAATTCTCGTTCAGTAAGGCATCCATGTAAGGGAGGAATGCCTCTAACAGTTTGGAAAAAGGAATATATTTAACAGCTTAATTGTGGTCGATTCATCAAAACTTGGAGAGTGGCAAAACCAGCAAAGAATTGTAATAAAGCAAATATAGATAAAACACAGAGAAATATTATACTCCCTTACTGAGATATCATTATGCTCTCTTGGAAGGGATTCAACAACATAACTTGGTGATTGCCTTTAATTACTCAATTTCTAAAAGAGCATGAGAAATAATTATTGCCCATTTCCTTAAAATCACTAATAGTAAAGCGAAGCGCAAATACTTGAATTTAATAGGGAAACGTGTGACACCCTTTAGTTAAGAATCGCAAATAGTAAATTTATCATTACCATTTGTCGCAAATTAATACCTGCGGGGAAAAAATCTGTTTTTTAGAACTAAACATTAATTTCCCAGGCGGTGCCATAATAAGTCGCTTCGAACGATTCTTCATTTTCTGTTGCGAAGATGCGACTACTAAGTATGTAAAGGTTAACGAGCTAGATGTTTTGTCGAAGTGCATCGTATGTAATAATATATACTTTATAAACATATATGTGTATATGTAAAGAATGCTACTGCCATATATTAACGTCTGCAAAAATGTACATACATAACTATCTGATAGTGACGTATTGTCTTAAACGCGTTTCTTTTTGCATATAAAGAATCATACTATTTGTACAATGGTTCTGGGTATTGTAACCATTTTTGGCGGTGGAGTCTAAATCAAAAATGATATACTGTGGATTTCTTAGTGAGAATCGATATACTCGATTAGGAGCAAACAAAAATCTCGGAAGTTTCGTAGTACAATATGAGTTTAGTTTTCTTAGTTAGAAACCCAGCCATCTAATAAAATAATAATATACTAACAATATTTCAAAAAACCGAAAATAAAAATATTATTCTTATGTTTGAATTAATCAGTGAATCAGTGATCAAATGAATTAGTGAAATGAGCTAAAATTGTTAATCGATATCAGGTCGATAAGCTCAATTCGGAAAATTTTCATGCCGCAAACATATTTTTTGGGAAAATCTCCAAGATAAGGTTATCTATAAGTGTTGTCGCCACCTTTAACAAAAAATGTATGTCAAAAGGCTACTTCTCCTTCTGAATAAGCAAAAGGTAGCAAAGTACAAAGAAAGGGGCCGAAATGCGTGAGTACGAAGAGCTTGATAAGCTGGCCGACAGGGGTAATGCTCGAAAATTCTACGAAAAAATGCGGCGGCTTACAGAAGGTTTCAAGACCGGACCATACTCTTGTAGAACACCCAAAGGTGATCTAGTAACTGATGCCCAGAGTATACTGAAACTATGGAGGGCACACTTCTCTAGCCTGCTGAATGGCAAGCATACCACCAGGAGGTGGCGAAGCCGATTCCCCAATCGATGGCGATGGAGCAGACGCTCAATATCAAAAGAGGTTTTAGGCAAGGTGACTTCCTATCGTGCTACTTCTTCAATCTACTGCTTTAGAAAATAGTTCGAGCTAAAGAGCTGAATCGAGAAGGTCATGGGTGCATTTCTCATAACATATTTCTTAATTTTGATCGATTAGTTTTTATAGCAGGCGATCTTTTGTTTTGGATAATAATTTATCCCAAATTTTGTGAAGATGTTTGGGGACTAAAAAAGTTTTCCTTACGAAAACTCGAATTTGATCAATCAGTTTCTATGGCATGCATACACGGTTGGTCCGGAAAAGGAGTGATTTTCTCTCGCCATAATTGTATTTCGGAGCGTGTTCGCACCGGTTGGATTCGGTACAGGGCATTCTAAACTAACGAACGAGTGGCTGGTTGTCTCCGAGCACCTGGATAGACAAACATTTTCGAAGACGTGTTTCTGTGAGAGGTGCAAGGCGCACTGACAACCAGAAATCACAGGTGACATGTATCTTTGACTATGATCTCGAGACAAAGAGGCAATCTTCTGAGTGGCACACGCCGGATCCTCGCCCAAAAAAGGAAAAGTGAAAACGATGTTCATTGTCTTTTTTGACATCAAAGGCCGCCATGAATTTGTTCCACTTGGACAAACAGTCAATGCCAAGTTTTACACGTGGAAGTCCTCAAGAGACTCAAAGGAAGGGTCAACGTCCGGTATGTTTAAGGTGGGTATCTGCTGACGACAGCCTTACCCCACGTCACTCAAACGCACAGCGGAGCAAATCAACGTGTTGATCAGCGCCCTGAGAATGCTAGGCATTTTTAGTACCAATTGGCAGTGTGGAATGAACACACTAACCACCTGGGTCGGGTTCGAGGCCCATCTAAAACCTCTGGCGTGCCTTGGGTCCGGCACCCTGTGGGGCCTTTCCAAGGGCTCCTGCTCCCCGTGGTAACAGAATTAAGTCTCCGGTCAGAACTCGTAGCCGAAGCTACTACCAGTTGAGCTTCCATTAGGCTTGGTTGAGCTTTCCATTAGGCTCTAGACCCATACCCATATTACATACACACACCACTCATACAAAATCTAACCCTAATTCCCAGCTAACCGCCTTCGCCGCTTAAACAACTCACGCGCAAACATCTAATCTTCCATCAGTCCATCTAATCCCCATACCACCCAAATCCCTTATGTCCAAGTGGATCGGGCATTCTGCTAATAAACCTATCATCTAGAAGCCTCTTACTCCCTAGATATCCCTCCCTTTCCATATCATTGTCGGAAATCCAGTCATTCCGCAGCAATGACACACTCAAGCCCCTTCTTAATCTGAATGCAACAGCACGCTGTATGACAATCATGTCAAAAGGGGGTGCACCTAACAAAACCTGCTTAGCATCCGTTGAGACAGTGTGACATACAGGCAAACAAGCGAGCATCATACAACGCTGAATTGAGAGGAGCTTTTGGCACCCCAAGACAGTCGTGGGTGCTTCCCACCATACTGCGGCTCCATAAGGGGCACAGGCCACAAACAAGCCACGATATATGGTGCGGACAGCACGACGAAGGGTCAATCGGGTCTGACAAGATATCGCAGCCGTTTGGATGTTGCACCACGACAACGCCCCGGCTTTCTTGTGAACAGATACCTAACCAAGGCCGGCATCCCAATGCTTCCCTACAGCGCAGATGTGCCACCCCTCGAACTTTTTTGTTACCTCGCCTGAAAAGGCCAACGAAAAGCAAGCTTTTTGATACGACAGAGGGAATCCAAGCAGCATGCACCTTAACGCTCAAGGCTATTCCGGAGAATCTCCGACATTTTCTTCGCTGTGTTACACACTTCGTGACGAACTTAATATACCCCTCCTCAAAAAAAGTCTAACCTCTAATCTATTTCCGAAAAAAGGAATCATAAATTGTAGCCGCACTTCCATATTTGACCTAAGAACATTGGCAAAGTCTAAATATGCCACTCAGCCCACAGGTTTATCGGTACCTAGAAGACAAACTCTGAAGTAAATCAGTACGGAGGTGGTGGTTACGTACTTAAGTATGTATTTAAGTACTTTAGTTATGTAATTAGCAAAAATTATTTAAATGGACTGCAATAAAGGAGATGATAAATGGAAAATTAAATGACTTTGAGGCTTAATTAGCTTTTGCAAAAGTAATCATTACTTAAATATACACACACATATATAAACACATTATATATGTACATGAGTTAAGCAATTAATTAATTTGTTTAATTTTCAGCTTGTGATTATGTCAAATGGGCGTTCAAATCGCAATTTCGCATGACAGACGTTTGTCAATGTGTGTGAGCCAGTGCCATTGCGGCAACAAAAACTTGAAATATGATGCTGACTATTCAGCAAAGAAATTACATTCGAGCAACTGCCGAATCATTCAGTGTAAAATTCTGTAAAACTTAAATGAACCCAACAACACAACGTTCTTGAGTAAAAAATGGGATTCTGTATATGTATGATATGTACGTATGTATGTGAGCAGATTTGCGTGTGCGTTGTATATAACCAGCATATGCAATTTATCAAATTGTTGGCTTCTCGCTTGCAATTGTGTGCTAATTCGATGTATCTTTAGATAAAACATAAACGCGCAACACTCGGCAATTATTGCAACGGAAAACAGTGAAAACACATTAATAAATTTTCAAAAGCAACAAAAATGGTAAATTACACAAATAATTGAATGAATTACCTTTACATGGAAAGGGGGTGGAAAAGCGCTGACTATTGTACACAATATATACATACATACATATGTATACATGCTTTTAATTGCTTGATTCGTTCGCAGCTATGAACGGTGAAGAAGGTTAGGGTATTTGTGCACAGTTCTTTAAAGTTGTTGTTGCTGGTTAGTGCGGTGGCGGCACTTACCAACGATTTCCGTAGTTTTTTTTACTGTCCACAATTAGAACACTTCTTACCAAATTGGTATACACAGTATAACAAATTTATTATACGAGTTCTTCAAATGATATGCAGAGAACGTTCTCTACGATCTAGTACGATCTTTGATCAGATATACGTTCTCTGTCTTTAATTTACGTTCTTAAATTTTTCGTTTTCATTTTGACGATATGACAAATTATATAAAAAAGAACTTATGTCAGCGCCATCTACATGTCACTTTCATTAAAATATCACAGACTTTTTGCAGCTAAATTTGTTTAGTGGGCAATGCAGTGGGAGAGCAGAGTTTGGAACTTTGCTAAGGTGTTTGTAATGAATGTGGTTAACCTTGGCGCAGCACAGAATGTTCCCAAAATAAAACAAAAAATTAACAACAAATCATTGTTAAAAATTAATTTAAAACATATAAATAATGAAGAAAACAATGTATTTTATTGAAAGTGAAGTTCGGTAGGAATTACCTAAGCCAACTTTTTCTTATTTATCTCATCTCGTAGTATAATCTGCGAAAAAATTGTAAAATTCATTTGTATTCAATTTCGAAAGACCTTTTGCGAACTCTATCACTCTGTAGTCACATTAAGGAGACCAGACCCTAAACAAAACCACCATATATAAGTTAATTGGATAAAAAGCACTTAAATGGGACCGTGATATCTCTTTACAGCAGGTAAACATCTTAACTTATTTCCAATATGCATAGCAAAGAACATCAATGAGATTGTTGTGGTATGGGAGTTTAAAAAGAAATTTATGTAAATCCACATGTGGATTCGCAAAAAAACTTTGGTTTGCTTATTTATGTGTATCGAATTTATACATATGGATATATTTGCGAATATTCGCTGAAAATGAAGTTGATCGAGCATATAGTTTCGAAAAGAAGAGCGTGTTTGAAGGCATTTTTAAATTTTTTTTTATTTTTTGATGTAAAAGTTTTCTCGAGTTGGTGAGGAAAATTTTTTCGAAACGGTCTTACCGATCAATTTGAAACTTACGCACGACTTGCTTAGTTATATTTGTCAGCTTATAATTGATGGAAAATGATTTTTGTTAATAATGTCAGTAATTTTTTAAGTCTGTTTAAAAACACGCTTTCTTTCTGAAGCCACCGTCCGGTGAAAAATCAAAATTGTGAGTAGTCTTCAATCATTATATGTGTTCATTCATAAGGTTCCATAAATAAGATAAAGCGGTTTGAGTTTTAAAAGAACCATAATTATCTTCTAAATATTGTAACATTCTTATGTTTTTATAAATATAAAACTAAAATCATTAAACATTATTTTTCTGTATACAAATTTCAAACAGTTAAAAAACTCATTTAACATAAAAAAAATTAATTATGAATTTAAATTTAATGCATTTGTTCAATTTCACAACACTGCATAGACATACATATGATCCACAGTAGATGTCGCTCTGCTCATGCTTTGCTGTCAATCCACAATAAAAATTTCAATTTGCTTTGTCCTCTATTTTTCGATTATTCATCTTCTATCATTTGTCGAATAAAGTTCAATTTATATTCGGTGACGGACTAACAAAAATATACATTTATAAATTTTATTGTGTTTAAAATTAAGCAATTTTTCTCATTGGTGATATTGATAACGTAAGAAATTCGATTGTGAGTTCCGTTATACGTTAAAAAGAAAAGATGCGGAGCAGCTTTTTACTTTGCGCTGCAATCGCGCTTCTGGCTGGTAAGTAGAAAAAATATAAAATTTTACATAAAACTTCCCATTGTACGCAATATACCTGCATTGCCACCGCACGTACTTCAACAACTTATACGTATATTGTATTTAAGACGTTTCTATAATATTCTTGCAATTGCAGGTGCTTTTCTCGTGAATGCAACACCAATGCTAGGAGCGAAACAATGCACTTGGGGTCCCAGTTACTGGTGCAGCAATTTAACGTAAGTATACTTATTAGCTCTGTTGTGTCAGCTGTTTTACCTCAAGCAAGCTATTGTGTTAACAATTTTGCGAAACGCAAAAGATTATCACAATGGCCGAAATCAAAACATCACAAAACGAAGTGTAAAGAAATAAGATAAGGTAAAACAAAAATTGATAAATAAATAAAATGTAGTCAAAGAAATTGCGCCGCTGGATGCTATCCAAAAGTGACGTACAACAGGCTAAAACGACAGAGAACAGCGATCTAAAGAAAATTTGTAGGAATGCAACAACATTTGCAAATGTATTTGCACGACTCGTAAATATGTTTTCAACTGAAAACAAAAGAGTTCTCATATCTACCTGCCGTCAGCGTATAGGTTTTCCTAGCAGCACGGCCGGCGTTTGCGCTGATTAGCGCTGCTTTGCATAAGTATTGTTCATTTTGCTATTAAGTAGAAAATTGTTGAGTGTGTTAATATTTTTCTCTCCCAATTTCTCAAGCCATTTTGTATATTTCTCGGTTTTTATTATTTTGCCTTTGTTGCGTTACCCAACCAAATAGTTAGTAAATATACAGATATATGTATAGCAAGTATATTTTTTGTGTTTTCTATTATTTTAACGGATGAAAAACAAAAACGAAAAAATTATTTGATAAGAGTTCTGTTTCACGTAGATACCCACACTTACTTAGTTGTGCCTTTGTTGTGACTGGTGAACGGGTGTTGATTTTACGATGCAATTTATTCTACAATCTGATACTAACAGAAAATAGAGCAAACAGTTAGTAGCTGATAACCCTAAGTTATTTTGGTTTTTTAAACTTTTTGGCATCTCTTTAATAAATATTTATAAAACTTGCTTGTACATATATATATGTATGTACATACTCGTATCATATACATTACTCTCTGATATTTTAAGAAAACATTTACTGAGCGGCGCTTTAAGATTGTAATTTAATTAGTTCTGTTTGCAATTAGGTTCATATTGCATACTTTTCACCCCTTTACTTGGAGTATATGTGTATGTACACAAAAGAGTCATATTTTCCATTACTCATCGCCAATGAATGGTATGACTAAGTCATAAGTCTCAGGTATACGCTTGAAACTATAAACCAAATCAAAGTGTTTGTCTGGATTTGTGTATTTTTTTTTGTTTTTGTTTGTTTGTTATTGTTTTCTCATGTGGATTTCGTTGTTTTTTTACACCTTCATATTCCAAATATTTGCACGAAAGCTCCTTCTACTGCAGTGTTACGTCCCAGATGGTTTTATATTGAATTTCATTGTATTTGTTGCTATCAAGTAACATTAACAGAAAATGCATATCTCTATATATATGGTATGTCGTATAGTGTTCGGAATAATACACATTCCCAAAATATTATACTAAAAAGAAAGGAAATTTGTTTTAAAAGCATTATAAGATATTGAATTTTAAGTGTCCATGTGTACATGTGTACTATATAGTGAATGAAGAATCCATATAAATATACCCTGAACCATGGAAGAAGTGTATATTTGTACAGATCTCGCGTACAATTAAAAAAATTGATAAACTGGAAGCAACATAAGATCTTGTGTTAGCTTCAATATCTAATTGGGGGGCTTCTTCGTTTTAAATACAAAGTTCTTTTTAGTTTTTTTTGATAAATAAGACGAGTGAATGTGTTATCCAATGTATTGCATGTATGCAATAACAATATTTTCTACTGCTTACAAAGGAAATTCCAGCCTTTTCAGCTGCTCATATTTGCACTTTATCATTTTTTAAGTATACATATGTATATTTCGTCGAACTCGAGCGAATGTCACAATATTTTCTACTGCTTACAATAGAAACTTTTTCATATTTGCACTTTATCATTTGTTAATTTATGTGCCCCAGCGTTTCTAATGCAAATTACAACAATTTTTGTGCTGATTTAGCGCGGCTGCCTGTTACTTGGAAGAAATAATTAAATATATATCGAAATGGTCGTAATTTATAACTATGAAAATTGACTTTATGTATGTATTTTTTTTGTTTTTTTTTTTTTAATGTGAACATTATCACTATAAACTAATTCTTACGCATTTTTTATATTGTTAAACACAAATTACTTATCCCATTTTGCTTGCTACTTATGTTGTTTGTTAAACATAAAAGAAATTATACAACAAAAAACCGAATATCGCTAAGCTCTTTAACGATTTTTTCTTATTGCCTGGGAATTATATACCTAAATTTTTACGAGGTTTCTGCACTGATAAACATGTGAATGAGTATATTTAGATTTATATTATGGAATTGTAATTTGTACAACCGAAATAAAATCGCTAATTTTGTGGTTGACTTCACTCGATCTTTTTATACATACATACTGATTTATATTGTAGGTATATGAAAGTTCTTTGTTGATTATTCCCATGGTTGATTGAAATTATTTGTCACAATAATCAGTCATATACTACAAGTAATTGAACATTTTTTGACTTCTGTACTTTTTTTTTGCTGATAATGTACTTTTGGTGCAGCACAAATTTCGTTTTTATTGTCTGACACCACATGCTTTACATATGGACACAGTGCCCACATAAGTGAATGCATGTGTTTGCATGCTGATGAACTGTAGGTTTCCTAACCCTCGATTTATGCTTACATATTTTAATTAATTTTATACATGGAGGGTGGGTTAAAGTGGTATCCCTAAAAGTGGTTAGATACTCATTTCCCACAACAGTTAATTAGTAAATAGTCTTCAATTAAGTTGTATTCAAAATTATTTAATTATATTCATAGTATTTTGCACAAATGTATTTATGTATGTATGTGTATCAATGCTGCGACCTCACGGTTGTATTTTGTTTGTGCGAGTATGCATATTCTAAGTACATTTGTACTATTATTTGCAGATATTACAATATTGCTCATTATTCACGTCTTATCAATTATAAGCAACTTTTTTATATGTTTTCTCATCCAATAGTTTATTAAAGATTGAAATATAAAAGCATGGTGCCGAAGCAAACTGTGCTACTTGCTGTCAAGTGTTAATAAACTGTGACTTCGTTAGCTTTATCAGCAATGGGTGTTTTGCATTTAAAACTTAAAAAAAATTTTCTATATGTATAAAAGCCGTAGCTGATCTAGCTCCCAGACCCTACCAATTGGTTTTCAATTGTGTGCAGTATTTGCAGTGGTACAATCTTAGCAAAATCGCATAACATTGTAAAAAAATGTTAAGTTATCGTGAAAAAAAATTAAAAAGTTAGCATTTTCCCTTTAAAGAAGGATTTTTATTTTCACACTATGCCATATTGCAAAGACTTGGCGTGTACTTAGTTGTCATATTATTCTATATTCAGGGTACTAGTACTCAAGAACTGGAAAGTACATCTAAAAGTAGCATCTGATCAAATTTGAGCAGGACTAAAAACGTTACATTTTCACTAATATTTATTTTTTTTTGGTCGAAATAGGCTTCTGAACCAATGTCAATTGCTTAATCCCATTTTTAATACAGTTTCGGCTGGAATGGCCTTCTGTGCCTTCAGCGAATTTTTTTTCTCTTTCGGCTCATTTTTTCATCATCATTTCATGGATTGTATGTAGCCCGATTGTCGTGGAAAATTCATCGCGGTGTCGTCTTTGACGAGTACTGATATGATGCTATTACATATCCTATTCTGATTAAAGTTTTTTTTTCAATAAAATAATTATGCAATTCCATGCATATGAACTCATATCAGAGTAAACACAAGCTCCCATATGTACTTTGTTCGCGAAACGCGACTTTATCTGAATCCAATGAAGACGATTCGTTGATATCTACATGCGTGATAAATTCTTCTTACACAAAATAAAACAATAACAAATGATTGTAAGCGCAAAATATGTCCACATTTCCGCAGCGAATTTAATCTCTCTGTATATATACGAGGTATACTCCAATATTTAATCGAGTTTTGTTAATTTTGTAATTTACAGTAATGCTAAAGGTTGTCATGCCGTGCGTCACTGTATACAAACTGTGTGGGAAAAACAAAACGTTGAGGTCGATGATGATTCCATCTGTAAAATATGCAAAGATATGGTGACACAGGCACGTGATCAGCTGCGCAGCAATGAAACCATGGAGGAGTTGAAAGAGGTGTTCGAGGGCTCCTGCAATCTCATACCAATCAAAATTGTTAAGAAGGAATGCGACAAGTTGGCTGACGATTTTGTACCTGAGCTCGTGGAGGCGCTGTCCTCAGAAATGAATCCAGATGTAAGAGCACTCATAAATATAAATCTATATTTATGTATATACGTATATATAATATTAATTTTATTTTCAACGCTTACAGCAAGTTTGTTCTGTCGCTGGCCTCTGCAACAATGCACATATCGATGAGCTACTGAAATTCTATTACCAATCCGCTTTGGATGGCACATTGAAGGAAGAGGAGGAATCTGATGAATCCAAAGAATCTCAAGAAATTGTTACGACAACACCACAACAACAACAACAACAACAACACCTATTAACCTGTGGTAATTGCAATCACTTGAGCTCCTTAATCGCTGAGAAATTCAATAAGGCCAACCGCGACGAAGTGCTCGAAAATATTTTGCATCTGTGCGGTGAAATGTCGTCATTCTCTGATGCCTGCTCCAATATTGTATTGACCTATTTTAACGACATCTACAATCATATGAAGGAGAATCTCAACGCTTTCGGCATATGCCACATGTCCGGCTCATGCGTCGCCAATTACCACAAACACGCTGAGGATCCTGCAGAGCCCGTAGATACAGTGGCACTTGCCAGTAATTTGGGTGATGATATTCCATGTAAATTGTGTGAACAATTGGTGCAACATTTGCGTGACGTACTAATTGCCAACACAACCGAAACGGAATTCAAACAAGTCTTACATGGCCTCTGCAATCAAACTAAGGGTTTCAAAGAGGAGTGCAACAGTTTGGTGGAACAGTACTATGATGTGATCTACAATGCGTTGGTAAACAATTTAGATGCTAGTGGTGCTTGTTTCTTGATTGGTGTATGTCCAAAGGGTAACGATGAGGCTTTCAAGGGTGAAATTAGACCATTGTTGCCCTCGTTCCCACCAGCCGAAATTAAGGTTACTCTACGCAAATTGGGCGCTAACGAACCGAAATTTACACAAGAGCAAATACACGAGATGGCTTTGCCAATTGATACACTAATGGGCGCTGCTAATCCGAGTTTACTAGTGGAGAATGGCGAACTGTGCACTCTCTGTGAATATATGCTGCACTATATCCAGGTGGAACTCTCAACACCAACCACGGAGGTAAGATGAGTATAAAACAAGATTCTATATAAGAACTTGGTTTTGATAGATCAGTTTGCATGACAGCTATATGCTATAGTGGCCCGATCTGAACAATTTCTTCAGACACTGTCCTGCTGTATTAAACAATGTTGTTGTTGTTTTGGCGGCAGAGTTTAAAAAATAATTCATGCCAAATTGCGTGAATAAAAATTCAAATTTCATTTAATTTACTTTTAGGACAAAGTTAAAGATCTCGTTAATAATGTCTGTGACCGCTTGGGTCATACACTTCGCGGTGAATGTCACAACTTCATTGATATGTACGGCGATGCCGTTATAGCGCTCCTCGTCCAAGGTCTGAATCCCCGTGAAGTTTGTCCTAAATTGTCTATGTGCCCAGCCAATCATGACAATTTCGATGACGTAGAGATATTTGCTCCGGAAACAACCAAGCCGTCAACCCAACCAAATGTGGAGAGCGACAAACCCACTTGTCCACTGTGTTTGTTTGCTGTGCAACAAGCTCAAGCAAAAATCAAAAACGACAAATCAAAGGTAAATTAATAACGTAGTTTTTTTGGTTTCGTAAAAGTGTTTTGATTATTATTTATTATTGTTCCAGGCAAATATCAAGAATGTGCTAGATCATTTGTGTGTCCATTTGCCCTCAAAACTTCAAACCGAATGCGTTGATTTTGTCGAAACTTATTCGAACGAACTGGTCGATATGTTGATCACCGATTTTACGCCACAAGAAATCTGTGTTGCCGTGAAATTATGCCCGTCATCTGGCGATGAATTGGATGATTTGGGTATTATTTTGGAAGCGAAGAGCCGTGAAGATGGTTAGTTATTGTTATATAGCAAAATGTTGCTTTAATATACATATATTGTTTTCCATTAGGAGTTAATGAGATCGATAGCAACGAATCGGTGGAAATCGCATTCGGTGCACCACCAAACTGTTTGTTGTGCGAGGAGTTCATTAAAATTGCAGAGAAGCGAATTGGAAAACACCAAACCAAGGTAGGAAAGCTGTTTATCGGAATGGCAGAATAATGAATTATTGAAAGCATCTTAACAAAATTTATATTCACAAATCCTTACTTTTCAGGATGAAATCAAACAGGCTCTGGATAAATCTTGTGACAAATTACGCAAGAATATACGCGAAAAATGCCATAAGTACGTAGCCAAATACGGAGATAAAATTGCTGATTTAATTGTTAAAGAAATGGCGCCGAAAGTTATTTGCCGCGAAATCGGCCTGTGTCTTTGGAGCGAACAAGAAGATTGTAAGTAATATATATATATTCAACAAATGTATTTAAATACAAATATTGTAACTCTTCCAGTGGACATCGATGAGGCACTCAAATACGACGTTGTTGTATTACCCGATCAAAAACTCGCCAGGCAGAATGATCGCCTCACCGGCTTGGATGACATAGTGAAGGATCCACCAACTTGTGTGCTATGTGAATTTGTTATGACCAAATTGGAGTCTGAATTGAAGAATGCAACGACTCAGGATGAAATTAAACACACTGTTGAGAATATTTGCAAAATAATGCCGAAAACGGTGACAAAAAGCTGCACCAAATTCATCGATCAATATATAAACACTATTTTAGCTTTGATCGGCAGCGTGCCACCCAAAATGATGTGCCAACAAATGCAGTTGTGTATGTCCGGCTTGGATGTGGTCAGCGGTAGGTGTCAGTTTTTATATTTACACGATTACTGGTTGCACATATTTTCTACCTCTCTCTCTTTCTCCCGGTACTTGTAGATGAAGTCATTGAGTGCGGCGTTTGTCATGGCGCTACCTCGGCTCTATTGCCATATTTCAAACAGCATTTGGATCATGAATCGGTTACAGAATACTATATGCTCTTGGAGGGTTGCCAAGTGCTCTCTGCCAAATACTACGATATTGTAAGTTTCTGTGACTTAAATTCGCTCACACTTTTGCTAAGCATATGTATCATTTATTTCAGTGCAACCGCATGATTAGAACTTATGGTCAGAGCATTCTGAATCTTGCACGCGATGGCGAAACTGACGAAAGCAGCATTTGCGCCAAGATCGGCAAGTGTTTCAGCGGTGAGAAATCCAGCTTGGCTTTTGCCAGAGTATCCGGTAAGTGTAAGCAGTCGAAAAAATGTATTCTTTTGTCATATTTTTATTTATCTTTGTCTTCTAGCTTAAGAAGTGTTTCTACAGGAGTTGCGAAGTAAATAGAATGGCGGTGATGATGATTAATTGTGATGCGATTAACTTCTTTTAACTAATCTATTATTCACCTTACTTTAAATTCTATAAAATGTGTGAATTATTATTTTTTTATTTCATATATATAACCAAAAACTACAACATTTATGTAGAAAACAGTGGAGTTTACTTTTATAAAAAATAATTAAATTTTCACTTTTGCATATTCACTTAATGAATATAAGTATATTTGTAAATTTTTCATGCGCTAAGGTAATGTGATTGTATGCGCTATGATGTCTCTTGGTTATATTTGGCTAAGAAATACGAAGTTTGATAATGTTGTAGCGCCATTTTTTAAATAATTATAATATGTTTTTATTGTAGTAAGCAGCAGAATATAAATACATATACTTATACATACTATATATATAATAAGCGGCACTAAGTTGAGCATGAAAACGAAAATGAAAACGAAAATATCAATAACGAAATGAAAAGTACTGAAGTCACGGTAAAGTCTGTATCTCACATTCGGTTTGAAAGATTTTTCTATGCTAGATTCCAATGAGGAATGTTTAATGTTATTAGTAACAGAAATAAATTGTATTTTAAAATTCAATAACACCAAATTACTTTCGAAAATTTTATATAAAATGCATTGTATAGGAAGGTATGTAGCTGAGCATTGCTTGGGTCTTGGCTTGGCGCCATTCTGGACATAAGACGTGAGTTTCACTTGAACAACTACTTGTTTTAGAAAGTTTGTATGCCTTTTATCCATAAGTGCGATTATTATTTTAGTCCGTGAAGGGCAAACTTATTCTATATTAAATTATGTTGCCCGTTTGTCTAACTGTTTGTAGCAAATCTAGTCGCTCGGATTTAAGAGAAATTTCATACTAATTCGGTGATGAGAAAGGCTCCGTTAAAGGAGGGTTTATTCATACACTTGAGTTTCACGGTCGAGTAGCAAGGACAAAGTCCCCGATTAGCAAAAAAACAAAAAAAAATAAATAAATATTTGTTTTGTATTTGCCCGACTCGGACACACCCTTTTTGGTGTTAAAAACTTCCTAGAAAACTTAATATAGTCTTCAGGGCGTCAAAAATTTATTATTCGTGGAACGCTATTACAGTTATAAGTCGAAGGTGTTGTTACCAATACTGTTAACTCCATATTCCAAAGTTCGGTGATGATTTTCGACTATATCTGACGAAAGCTTACACAATATTCCATTATAAGATCTTAAGAGTGCGGCGTCGAATCACAGCTCGATGGCCGAGATCACTGATAACTTGATAATCAAAGTTGTTCTATCATACTGCTAAATAAAAAATATCATGAATTGAATTCGACCCTGTTTCTTTTGCTATCACCGTTGATTGCGTTGAGACTTTTCCAGCACCAATATCGCTTTGAAACCAGAACTAAACCGCAAATTACCGAGAATGTTATGGGATCATCCGATTTTTTTGACCCCCCAATTGGCATGAAACGGATTCATAAGGAAGACGAGCAAACTCCGTAGTGGTTCGATGATATTGAATGCAATGACTGAATTAAGCTGGGGCCTGCGCAAGTCAATGTTTGCTTCGATCATTATACCGTGAACTGGGTATATTAAGGGATCGTCTCAGTGTGACCCTCCGAAAAATCACTGATTCGCGATTTTTTTTTTGTTTTTGGTGTTGAAATGAACTAATCGAACCGGTTTTTTGTTATAAATAAAACCATTCATGACGCATATAAAATGATTTTTTATGTTCATTTATTGTGTGTATAATAGGTTAATATATTGTTGCAATGACACGTAAAAAAGGCCCTGTACGATGTCCGCGATTGCCGCCGCATTTTGGTCTAAAAAAAATTTCAAAAAGATTATTAATCTGTAGGAAAGTCGCTATCGCACTATGGAAGCTTTTTTTTGTTTTTTTTTTGAAGTTTGACAAAATCGGTTTGAACAAAAAGTATCGACGTTTTTTCGACAGTTTTCCGTAGAAAAAATAGGAAGTTTTCAAAAAAAAAAAGCTTCCATAGCGCGATAGCGAATGACGTTAAAAATGTTCTTTCCAAATTGGAACTAGATATCTTCAAAACTCTTCCTTTGAGAGTGGAAACCGTTTTGAAAAACCCCATTCTGAGAAAAACGTGTTTAAAATTAGAGTCGCTATGTTCTCCACTCTGTTCCCTTTCTACAAAAAATGCTGTAGCGATGATAATAATTTGAATTTCGATTTCAAAATTTGAGAGAAAGTTTATTATAGTGTGTACTATTCGAAAATGCAGCAAATCCCACTGAGACGATCCCTTATGTCTGCCACGAAGCTTGTAATACCTAAAAGGAAACGTCGGTTACCATATAGAAATATATATAAATTATCAGCATGATGAGCTGGGCTATGTCAGTCTGCATATACGCGAACAAGCCGCTTAGTGTTTAAGATCAAAATCATGTGTTTTGATGGAAAACCTTTTTATTTGACAAGAAACCTGTAATGGATTGTTGTCCAAGTCGACGATACAATCTCCATAGAAAATGTTCAGATCAACTTACAACCAGCCCATCAAAAGCAAGTTCTTGTGACAATTATTTTATGCGAGTGAAGGGCATTATAGCTTCGGTGCGACCGAAGCTCGC